>NC_071280.1:15405308-15706308 GCF_023375685.1 Ictalurus furcatus
TGTAAGCTTTGGATGCTTTCACCTCAATATCAGGAAAAAAAAAGTAACTTGGATATCAAATATAGTGGCATCTTCATTGCTGGCAAAGTTTGCACAGAAGCTTTTTTCACGGCTGGAATTTAGTCAAGTGTTTCCAACTGATGTTATTTTTAGACATAAAGTGCTCGCGTATGCCTTTCATTTTTCCATCTCCTTGCAAACCTAGTAAGGGCCACTTTTAAATAACGTTTTGACATTCAGGACGAGGAAGGCAGCAGACATCATGCTGTGCATAAATGGCTAGTTATCAGCGGAAAGTGTTGAGGCGTAGCAGTGGCAGATTCAAGGGTCCTGCCAATGCAATACTGTCTGCATGGGTTAGCATCAGAATGCTAGCCCTGTTCTCCTCAAGACAGACGCTCTCTCCTTTCACAGCAAGTTTTTAAACAAAAAAAAGAGTAACTGTCTCATTAAGTGCCCACCTACTACTTTCTGTAGTATATCTTCCCATATTTCATTCTGAACTCATGGAAATGTAGCCAAGATTCTAAACAATCAAAAGAAAGCGAGACCTCCTTTTAACCACAACATATTGACTGACTCGGTTGGTGGTTGGGAACAAGTCCTTATCAGCCATATGGGTGTAGAACCAAAATCGACTGCTCTGTTCTCTGGCTTTGTATCAACTTGCACAGCCAGGAATTAGCATGTCTAGACAACAAAAGGAGGTCCTGCCTAGTATGCAATTAGAGCTTTTAACATGACCAACTCCAGTACAGAGCGGTTGGTGGACTGAGAATTGGACGAATGTGAACTGCTCCGGTGATTGTGGTGATCTTGGGTCTTTTATTTGTCTTCACTTATTAAGTTTCCCATTACTCTCCAAGCCAACCACCCCCACAAGACTCATCTATAATTCACTGAGTTGCACTTCATGTCCTCCAAGACAAGATGGCAATTAATTAGTCTTTTCATTAAGCGGTCTCACTTCTAAAAGGCAGTCATGTTTTATTTTTATTTTAATCACTTTGCATTTTGGCAGGCAGTGCAATTTCAACATGTTTCAAAAAAGGAGACCAGTGCAACAAGTAACTGGAGATATGCTTATTAGTTATTTATTTCTTATGTTTACTTGTTCATAATGTAAGTGACAGGCTTAGAAGTTGGCTATATCACTCTCGACACACAAAGATGCACTTCGTGCCTTGACAAAACATTCTGGATTCGTTGACATATCATGTGATCTAAGTGTCCAATCCAGTTACAGAAAACGAATATAAAAAATTTACATAGTATTTCAATTGTATGGACATTAGTAGTGCTACTGGGATAAAGTTATTTAACATGGAAAATAATTAAACAAACCGTTGCATATTTGTATGGAGTAATTTACCTATGAATTTCACATATTTGAATTATATATACCTCACATTAAATTAATATTTTTTTTTCTGTGGTGTATTTAATAAACGTACCATTTATTTATTTATTTATTTATTTATTTTTGCCAAAACATTTTTTCTTTGTTTTGAACTTGCTAGAGGTAAGATTTGTGTTTAAAAACATAATTCAAATTCGAGTTTTGATAATAAAGCAAGAACTTTATTAAATACGCCACAGAAAAAGAATCTGTCCTCATTTCCCTGTCAAATGTAAATATCTTACAATATTGTTAGAGTTTCAACTTGCAAGACTGAGCACTGTGACACTTAAAATGACATTTGGTTAAATCTTTCTGCTGGTGCTTCATGTAAGGATTGGCATTAATATCGAGCCTGGCTGCCTAGCCGCCTGTTCCACCCATTAACTACATCTTAATGAATATTAAATGTAACCACTGGGATGGCTCAGGTGGCTTTATCCGTAGCCACATTTCCTGCTTCACAGCTTCCAGTTTTAATTATTTGTTCATTCACTGAGTGGACTGCAGGACAACTGAACTCCTGATGACCAAACCTCAAAAGAGGCCCCAGGATTTGGAAGCTTAATTAGGTAAATAGTTTTAAACTGTCATTGAAGGTGCTTGGAAACAGCTCATGGTACTAACCCTTGCTAATTGGCAGAGCAGATTTTTCCAAATGTTTTCCTGTCATTGCTGCAGGTGGTTGATTGCAGCCAGTGGCCATTCTAGAAAATAATCATAGTTGTAGTCAAAGTCATAGTAATTACCAGGACTCAATCTGCATGAAAAGTTACAAATGTTAAATTTAGGGTCAGGAAGAATGACGGTGCATTCACATCATGTCAGATTTACACTCTGAGAGATTATACTCAGAGCTGTTCATCTAATCAGATGCAAGAAATGACGATAGATAAGGTTTGAAAGACATATATAGACAGGACTATAGTTATAGAGTCTATAGGGAATACGTGTGTGAGGACACAATTTCAGACAGCACTTTAGGTTCTCTCAGATAGTGGAAGGAAGCATACTAATCATCCATTTACATATATATAAAAAAAAAAAAATTGAGGTGGCACCCAGGGCCAATCAAATATCACTGCCACCCGAGCCATCCTCCAACTCCACCTCTGATTGCAGGCGAATAATCAGACAGTGTCAGATCAGGGCATGCACTGGTATTCTCTGATATTCTCCAAAAGGAACAGCTGAGGTCATACTCTGATTGAAGTTCTTATTGACGCTGGAGTGTTGAGTGATGCTGCTCACTTACACACAAAATGGGACATGCTTTTACTATTCTGTCAGATTTAGCAGCCAACTTCCATGATGTTCCACTGCAGAGAGAGAAAGAAGGAGAGATGAAAGGCATATTTTACATTTTTTCCTCATAAAACACATGTTCTTTACTCTCCTTCCTCACCCTCTGCTTATTTTTTTCTCTTAGTAGTTAAGGTAGAGATACTCGTATAGGCAATTATTTAAAAAAAAAATAAAAATTAAAAACTAAATGATGACAGTGGAACACATCTGGTCATCTTCTGAGATCCAACTCCCTCAGGATTGTAGATATAAATGCAGATGTGGAAGCACATGTCGATTTAATTTTTAATTAGGCCTCCTTTAATTAGACCTCTTCAGGAAATGGCCTTGTCTGAGCAGCAAATTGTTGAGCATGCTCCATCTGAAGCTGCACACTATCTGATCGTGAATGTGTTGGATTATTTTCATACATGAAGATCTCTCCATCTGTCAACGAAAAGAAGAGCGTCCTTTGTTGCTAAGTTCTTTTAAAGGTGTTAAACATGAGAGATAGACTCCAGTCCTGGATGGTTTAGAATTCCGTTTCATTTTAATTCAAATCATTAGAAAATAATCATCACGAGTATGGTGTTTGAGACTTCTGGCATTTGAGCATCCTTCTGTGCGTGTCAAGTTTTTAAATACAAAAAGATTACTAAGTGAGCTTCTCATTCATTTAGTCAAAACTTTATCTTTCTGGCCAATGTTTGAAAAACTCAGAATAGGTCTCGACTGTCAAGGTGCCATTGGTTTATGCCATATTTTGTCACAGAATAACTGGGAAGGAACTCAAGAGGTCTGTGATATGATGACACACCTTTAGCAACCTCATCAACAAGGGCCAGCATGGTCACTGAGCCAGAGACATGCCCACTGGGAAGGAGGAAAAGGATGATGAGGCCTTGCAACTTGCCTGGAAGTCAGACAAACACCGCTGCATTGCTGCCAAAAGACTTTTGGAAAGTTCACCCTAACTCAAAGAATGTTCCAGAAACTTTGGTCAAAGATGCAGTAATCTTGCAAAGTTCACCAGACATCTCACCTTTACTGAAAGAGGAAGAGACAAATAGCCACTTAGCTGAATCTTTCCCTTGCCCCCATGCTGATTGCGTTCAATCAATCAACTCTACCTTTGCCCATGTTGCCGGGCCCTTGGGTGCCAAGGTTTATTTCTAATTTGGGAAAGCCAAGAATGCTATATTAAGATAAAGCCAGGGTAAATTGAAGGTATCTGTAGGACAATGCTGCGCACTCTCAGGCTTGATTGCCTCCTGACTGTCCTTCATTAGGGAGCCGTGACTCTGCACTTCACCCACGACAGGCAATAGGATTCTGTTTAGCCCACCTACACTGTGGAGCACTCAAGACATTGATGGACTGGAAAGACACTGCTCTCACAGCCTCTTAAAGTCATTAGGCCTTGCTTAGCGATTGATACCTTTGGACTGCTTTAACCTAGCCAACCAGATCTCACGTAAAATGTGGAGGAATTCTAACAAGGCAAATTGGCTTCATTGATTTTTCCATACTAATGAAATTGTAACGTAGTTACAACCACTAACCCGATTTCTGTGTTAGTTTGTGTGAATATATTCATTTTTAGTTGTGGAGACGAGTCTTTTCCAGAGAAGTCCTGTCAGCTGACTAGACCTCATATAGTAATAGGGCTTGCTGGTGTGAATGGGATTACCTTTCAAGGAAAAAGTAAAATAAGGCTTGGTTGTTGGCATCCATATTGCCTGATGGCTTATTTATGGGTGGCACTGTAATGCAGTGCGTCGGGTTGAAGCCTCACAGCTCGAGGGTCCCCAGTTTAATTCTGACTTTGGAAGAATCTGTTGAGATTGTGTGCATCCCATACCTGCATGGGTTTTCATCAGTTTCCTCTCAACTACCACATCTGGTAGGACGGAGTAATAACATCAAACAAGACAAGGAAAATGGGTTCAATTTCAACATTTTCTTGACGTTTCTTACTAAATGATGAATACATGTCAAATCCTGTCGAAAAGGCACCAGAATTGTACACCGTTAAGCTCCACTTAACTGAATTTGAACTACTTCGGAGATGTTTTCCTTGTTAAACCTGCTTTGGACTTTGATGGACCCAAGTAAATCAACAAAGCCGCACCATACACACATTGTAGGTTGTTGGTGTTTGTTTTTTTGGGTGGGTTTTTTTTTTTTTGTAGCTTTTACCTGCTTTAACCAGTGCACCTTCAAGATTTAAGTAATAGTGCTTCTTTTTTTCTGAGAGGTCTGAGTGCATTAGATCCTCAGTGAACCAAGGATAAAATGTGATAATGGATGACTGGCTTTGCACAAAGAATAGAAGAGACTTGGCTCACCGGAAAGAACATGCACTCTCTCTCTCTCTCACACACACACACACACACCACTATCAAGTACTCAAAGCAGATAATTAGAGATAAGAGGCATATTTTTTGCTCCATCATGTGTGTTTACTTTGTTGTGGCCACTGACTGTGAGAAAACGCATTAAAGCTTTAGAATTAAACATATACAGTACATACAAAAAAAACTTACTACGTGCAGAATAACTAGTACAAATAATATCTAAAACACACATTTTAGTGTGCATGTTCTGTATCCGAATATATGAACGGCAAGAAGAAGAGCATTTCTCAGCTCGATCAAAAACAGCTATGTAACTCCTGACCAGCACAACACACTTCAAATCTTTACAAATCTGTTTTTCCCAGCTATTCTACTCCCTTAATAGCCTCTGTTCCATTTGCCTCGTCTTATCTGAGCTGTGAATTCGAGAAGTGAAGTTTCAGGAAGTTCTGCCAGAAAGTAGGGCGCGTAGAGTTACACAGCCCGATCGTTGTGTTTCTCTTTTCCTTTTATATAGTGCACGCCCCATCCAGAATATAGATCAGGTTGCGATATAGCACCATCTGTCCTTGAGAACAAGTGAAATTGCAATACCGTCACCTTCAGCATCTTGAATTCACATTTGCGACTTATTTGATGTGCACACGTGCGGTCAGACACATCCCACTGAAATCTACCTCCACAGTGACAACCAGTCCAAAAACTCCCCAAAGGGACAGATGTGTTAATAAGTGAATGTGCCTTGTCAATTTCCAATAGCTTCAATGTCTTTTCAATAGTGTTGTAGACCTGCACATTCATGCAATTATCCAATCAGCCAATAATGTGTGAGCATTGCAATCAGAATCATGCAGATACAGGGCAAGAGCTTCAGGTAATATTCACATCAAACGTCAGAATATGACCGTGACGTGGTTGTTGAGTATTTAAAAAATGGCTGATTCTGGAATTTTCCCACAAAATGGTGCTTCAAGCTGTCAAGATGTAAACAGTAACTCAAATAACCACGCTTTACAACTGTGATGAGCAGAAAAGTATCTCAGAATGTACAAGATGCCAAACCCTGAGGAGCGTGGGCTACAACCGCAGAAGATCATTGATTTTCATGCATTTCAGCCAAGGACAGGAATCTAATGCTAGAGTTGGCACCGAAACCGGACAGTTGAAGACTGGACACAGTGTGAGTACCCAATGTGTTGTAATTTGTCTTATAATATAAATGTAAATTACACTATATGGCCAAAAGTATGTGGACACCTCGCCATTACACTCATATGCGCTTGTTGGACATCCCATTCCAGATTTAGTCCCTCTTCGCTGTTATAATAACCTCCAATCCTCTGGGAAGGCTTTCCACTAGATTTTGGAGTGTGGTTGTGGGGACTTGTGCTCATTCAGCCCCAAGAGCATTCGTGAGATCAGTCATTGATGTTGGATGAGGAGGCCTGGGGTGCAGTCGGTGTTCCAGTCCATCCCAAAAGGTGTTCAGTAGGGCAGGACACTCAAGTTCTTCTACTCCAACTTTAACACACCATGTCTTCATGGAGCTCGCTTTGTGCACAGGGGTAACAGGTTTGTTCCTCTTAGTTCCAGTGAAGGGAAATTGTTGTACTACAGCATACAAAGACATTCTATGCAATCATGTGCTTCCAACGTTGTGCCAACAGTTTGGAGAAGAACGACATATGGCTGTGATGGTCAGGCGTCCACATAATTATGGCCATATAGTGTGTGTGTGTGTGTGTGTGTGTGTGTGTGTGTGTGTATATATATAGGTCAGAGAGAACAGTGGGACTAATAACATTTTCTTTGGTTTTTCACGTCACTTTTTTTTTTTCTTTTTTTTTTCTTTTTTTAAAGATTATCCCAAATTCACATTAAATATGCCTGCAGTATGCTCTATATTGCACTTAGTTCCCAAACAGTTGGACACTTCAAAAGAGGCCAACTTTACAATCTTGTCAATTAAGTTTAGCGATGTCTCTCGTGGCCAGACTAAGTTCCCAAGCTTCTGCAGCAGTTTGTCAGATGGTCAGTTCAGCGGAGCTCCTGATAAAGCCCTTCAGGCCCCATAACACTACGCTCAGTTCTTGCAAGCCACATGATAAAGTTTGCAGCAGCGCTATCTCAATGTTAAAATCCCATGCCTGGTTCACAAGTGAGATGATGGATGGCATGGCACTAGTCAAGCCTACGCTCCCCTTATGCTGAAAATCCCAAAGCCTGAAACTCAGATGATAGATTGCCTCAGACTTATCTTGTACTGATTATTCCTACCTGAGACAGCAAGCAAGGGTGCGTCTGGATAAGTGCTGTGCTTGCACGAGAAGACGGCTTTTTTTACATATTGCTAGTTATTTGTCATTATTAGCTTTTTTGGATTGTCATCATCCTGAGAGGCTCGGGCCAGGTGTGCTAAATTATTTGTTCTTGTTTTCTCCGATTACAACAAAATGGACTGGTAGTTAGTGAGTGATCATAAAAACGTGTTTGTAGATCTTTTTGTTCTTTCTGGGAGCTTGGAAACCAGTCAAGGGGAACTCATGTTTCGTCATACCATCGAATATGATGACCGAGAAGAGGTATTTTCTTTCCCGTGCTCTCATAATAACACACCTCTCAGTAGCTTTATTATTCTCAGACTCTCAGACTGTTTTCTGAGTCGTGCATGCATTATTAAAGTTGGTTATGAAGTTTTATGAAGTTCATTTCATCTTCATGGAGAAATAACCAAATAAACAACCAAATAAATCCTCATTTAACTTTTTTTTTTTTTTTTCTCATCTCCGTCATGGCCAACCAATGAATTTGTCTTTATTGCTTTCACTTTTTCACTTTTCTTTATGGATAAATGTTAGAATTTATTTAGATGACAGAGTTAATTACACTGTGGGTGGGTTGCACTAATAAGGATTCAATGAAGCACAGTTTAGAGCTATTTTAGGATTTGTTGATCTGGGCTTTATTTTAAATCGAGTTGTGTTGCAGCACTTCATTTTAAACACAGATTAAGAAATCGGGGATTCGAATTCTAAACTGCGATTAAAACCTCCATTTATGATTCATTTTCTCCATCATGATGGATTCGCCATTGACAACATTGTGGCAATGCATGTGGATTTCCTAAACGTGGAAATACAGGAACGAACTTTAAACTTTAAATGAAAAAAAAAAAAAAAAAAAACGCTCATTCGCATAACCGATACAGGTCGAGAAAATTAAAAAATTCTAATAAAAAAAAATTAAAAATCTGAGTTTAAAGTGATTTTAATCCAGGTTTATTGTTAAATTAAATCCAGGATAAGGGCGCACGGTGGCTTAGTGGTTAGTAGGTTCACCTCACACCTGCAGGGTCGGGGATTCGATTCCCACCAGGGCCATGTGTGTGTGGAGTTTGCATGTTCTCCCCGTGCTGCGGGGGTTTCCTCCGGGTACTCCGGTTTCCTCCCCCAGTCCAAAGACATGCATGGTAGGCTGATTGGTGTGTAGTGTATGAATGGGTGTGTGAGTGTTTATGTGATTGTGCCCTGCGATGGATTGGCACCCTGTCCAGGGTGTACCCCGCCTTGTGCCCCATGCTCCCTGGGATAGTCTCCAGGTTTCCCCGTGACCCTGAAAAGGAGTAAGCGGTAGAAGATGGATGGATGGATGGATAAATCCAAGATTAACATGATGGTTTAAATGTAAGCCTGCTTATTTTAAACAAGGTTTAAACTTTGGTGCAACAGAATTATTAGATAAACCTTGATTTAATCTAGATTTAAGCTTAATCCTTATTGGTGCAACCCACCCTTTGTGTTGAAAGAAAAGTTTTCTCGGTTGACCTTACAGTCGCCGAGTATAGCGAAACCCATTTCCAGACCCTATGGAAAGTGAAAAAAAAATACAGAGAAAATCTAGTCCGTACAGGATTTCACAGTATTTTTTCACCCAAAAATTTGTGATGCAATTTACAGAGGTTTATTTTTTTTTCTTTCAAAAAATTATTTGAATTGGCAAAATTTGGACGAAATTGTTTCGCAGTGATGCTCGTTGGTAAATGAGACCTTTAAGCTGTACTCATGCTTGACGCACATGAACCGAATGGGCTTTGGCTGAATGCTTGTTGTGATGACATCACATGAATCAAATCTGCGGTAAATCTGTGGTAATTTTGTAAAATTGCAAGCTCCTCTGAATTTCGTAGAGCTTGCTTGATTTTGCGTTAATTTCTGCGATCGAAAAAGTGCGAAATCGTCCAACATCCAACGATTGCAGGCAGGAAGAGCCTGCTCAAATATGTGGACAGTGTTTACAGCAATTACATGAGTTTTTGGGGCTTGTTCAGTTCATTTTGTCTACGTTCATTGCTGCAGTGCGCTGCGAGCAATGAACACCTTGAGCTGAGATTGATAGGTAAGATGCGATTGCGATTAAAAATAGAAGCTTTAATAGAGATTATGAGGACGACTGTCCTGAAGTATCAGCGAGCTTGGTCATTAAAGATAAGAACAAGATGCCGTGAATTGCACCTTGACTTGTGAGCAAATTATAGACACTGGTGAGAAAGAAAGCGCACATGTCTCAGTGCTCGCAGAACTGAAGTGCTCGCTCTTACACATGACGGTTTCTCTGCTCTCTATTAAAGTTACTGTTTAAACGGTGAAATGTTGAAATGTTTTATCAGGTTTCTTGTGTTATAGGAAGATGCTGAGGTTGTTTATTAGCGCAGCAACGTACAATAGGCCTGGTATCAGATCTTGGTATCGGGGCATATTTTACATGTGCGTATGAGTATGAGTAAATGAGCATTGTATCAAACGAATACCTGAAACCAATATTGATGCATCCCTACTTCAGACTATAAGTTGCAGCAAGCTCAAGAAATGCTGTGAACAAAATTGCTACCGATGATCTTATGTGCGTTAGATATTTCAAGGAAGCCGTATCAATTTCCACCCAAGGGAACCTCGTCAACATTCTCCAAAACAAAAGCAATATTGTGGCATAGCATTTCCCCTGAGCTCTACATTAGAGAGATATTACCAGCAGGCATTTTGTGTCTGCCTGAATCAAATCTCAAACACTCCCTCTTTGAAAGATTGCCACTGATCCACTGCATCATCTGGAATCAATTCTGTTTGCTGACTGTGGCGATATCACCGTATGCCTCTCCAAAAAATAAAAGCCTAAATGTCACAACAGAGCACTCTCTTTTTAGCAAGGAGAGCAGGGGAAGGGGGTGAAATAATGAATTCTGAGACTGAGAAGTTTGAATGAGACAAAATAGGGCTAATCATGTGATATTTACTTGAAATGATATTTTGCCACTGGAATTTGATCGATATTTTTGCTAACGTGATCTGATGGTTGAAATGGCTTACTTGTATACTATTTTATATGTCCTTCCTGCCACCTCCAAATAAAATAAACATGCCAGTAAGAGGACAGGTAACTAAATTGTCCCTGGGTCATTCCATTACAAGTGGTCCAATAATTGCAAAGTTGGTTGCTGGACCATTTTTAATTTTGCTTTTTTTGTGTGTGTGATTACCTCTATGTACGTATTGGCATTGTTTTTTGTTTTTTTAATTATTATGATCATTTTACTTGGCCATCTTTGCATCATGGCACACAACACATTTTGGTTATAGAGCTGTTTACTATATAACCAAAATGGAAATGTGGAATTTATGTGGAAACCTCAATTTCTTGGCTCAGGATGGGCCTAGCTCCTTGGAACAAAAACTCATCTCTAGAGCACATTACATTTTGTATATTCTTGTTCCTTAGACTTGGAACTTAAGTCTAAATGTAATGCTCAAGATTACTCACAGTTCCACTTTTAGGGGCAATTTATAATGGAAAGGGTTTGAGTCTCAGTGTTAATTTTTTAAAGGGGCACCTAGGTAAGTATAGTGTGCATGCAGAACATTTCAGGTTTGAGACTTTTTTTTTTTTTAAATGCAGGCAAGAAAGTGCATTTTTTTTAAAAAATTCCCTCACTTCTGGGTTGAATATCTCTATTGGGGGACCAGATACAAGCATGAAATTTTGACAGGAATATGTCCTCTATAGTAGCATTCCGCTGTAAGAAAAAAATAAAAAATAAAAAATGTGAGTTGGATGTTGGAGGTAAACTCTGAAGGTCAGAAATAACTCATCTTTGAGTTTTGAAGAACCAAGCCGGTCTGTCATGTTGGTACAGGTGTGCAGTTGGTATGTGTGAATAGATTTTATTTCAAAATATATATAAAATGACAGTGTTCATTTTGTAATAATATTAAACTTTATTTTCATATAGCGCCTTTAAAGCAGCTTCTCAAGGCACTTTACAAAACTAGAAAATATCGAGAAAATTAAAAACAGATAAAAACACAAAACATACAAAAACAACAACAACAACAAAAAAATCAGATTTGAATACAAAATTGTTGAAGCCATTAACAAAAAGCTAACCTAAAAAAAAATTAATTTTTAGGTTGGATTTAAAAATGCTCGAATTCTGTGCATCTCTAATATGAGCAGGGAGTGCATTCCAGAGTCCAGGAGCATAGGACGAGAAAGCCCTGTCCCCTACAGATCGCAACCGTGTCTGTGGGACAGCCAGTAAACCAGCATTTGGGTGTTTTACAAATGAACAGTGTCATAAACAGAACTGTGCTGTTGTTTCTCCTGTAATAAAAGCAGTAAGCTCAGAAGTAGCGTACCCCTAAATGTACAGTATACTGTACGTCTGTGCTAGCGTCTCATTCAGGATGTATTCCCACCTTGCATATAGACTTCCTGGTACAGTCTCTGGATCCGTGAGTTGTAGCTTGTACTGATGATTTTATATAAGTTAAATGATCTAGAATTTAGTACATCGTGCACTGAAGCTCTACACACACAACTTTCCTCAGTGTTTGCCTGAGCAGCATCTCTTTTTATACTACCTGCAGCCTTTTATGCTAACACCACATTATTCGCATTATAAGTGCTTGCAGTTCCAGTGCAAATTTGATATTTGCCCCCACAGTGCAGCAACGACAGTGACGAAAAAACATTTATTAAAGAATCAGTGTTCTTACTGTGATCCCTCAAGCTCTCATGAAATATGCATGCTCTCCCCAAAGCCGCCCCCCCCCCCCCCCAAAAAAAAAAAAATTGTGCCCTTTGATTCTGGTGTTCCATTTTGCACAGATATGGAAGGTTTCAGCAGCACTATAACTACACTACACTGATAGTGTCCTTATTGTCAGAATGGAAGGTAGTGCACTATGAAATACACAGTGAGGGGAAATAATTACTCGGATATGTTTGTTTTTGTTATTTAATATACTTCCAGCACAGCTAGGTGAAGACTATATAAAAAATAAAGCAAGTTCTAGATATAAATGCTGCATTTAAAATAAATATTTTGCCTAGTTCATGTTGTTTGCTAATCGCTTGAATCTCTGACTGTTTTTGGCCTTGACCTCGCTTCACATTTTGGATTGTTCGCCTGATATAACTAAACCTCGCCGGCAACTGCATCCATCTATGTACAATGCTGCAAATACTATAGACTTCTCAAAGATGAACTAGCCGACAACAAAGTACTAATGCTGGTCATTTGTGGTGTCCGAACACTTCTTTTCCCCAATAATTTTTTTTTTTTTTTTTTTTTTAAACCTATCTTTGTTTCTGCTTATGAATAGATATGTTTTCTTTTTGTTTTTCATATTTAATAGTACAAATTCAAAAGACATTATACTGTATTTGGAAATCTGAAGTGGATGTATGCACTGGAAGCATATTAAATAAAAACAAACGTCTATACTACCTGGCCCTATATGATGACATATTCATTAGCACATTGTTACTTGCGCCTTTTTAGTAGTCTACGAAAATGCTAAATTTATAAGATGAACATGGATTTTCTGCCTACTCCACTCATTTATATGACGTGCGACCAAATCATTTAAAAATTCTATTAATGTTGGAGGCTGAGAAAAGCTAGAAAAAAATGTACCATTGCACCTTAAACATTAAGATATTAACATGAACAAATGAAGAAATATCTCTTAATGCCACGTCCTGAATTGACATTAAATCACAAAAAAGCCAACGCACTGCACTCTGGGATGGATAGCTTGAAACGAGTCAATATCGTGTCTGGAAATAAATGCTGAGGGAAATACACTCCCACTACAATCCTGACTTGGTTTCTTCATCAATCCCAGAGTGCAACACTTCCTACTTGTTAACATTGTGATCATGAAATGAAAATTCTCCATATCAGTGCACACAATTTTACCTCGTGTATTTATTAAGCTTCGGATCTCTGCTGAGGGAGATTCGGCAAGCAAGCCAGACAAGGGGTTGTGGCGAGAGCAGGAGAATACGAAGCCGTTAGTTTGCGGTGGTAATTTAACCGTGATTGGTGTGCTATAGTTTTGTTTGTGACTGTGCTATTTCCCTGCGGAGTCTCCCACATTCAGCGGAGGACATGCCACGTGTTTTTCTCTCATTGCTTATAAAGACAAGCCTCCTATACAACTCTAATGAGACCACATACTGTGACCTCGAGTCCATACAATGCATGCACAAACATTTACTCAGACAACGGTGTACAAACACTGTAGTACAGTAAACAAATGCAAATCTTAAAAGGAAACTGATTGTGTAAACATCATTGTGGTGAGTGTACAAAGTAAACTTGGATGAAAAGCTATGATTAGTTAAAGCTACAGGACAAGATTTGGGGGTTTAGGAGCTTCCTCTGGTAGGAAAATGAACATTTTCCATTTTCTTAAGTGGGTAATGCTTAGTAAGAAGTCATAGGACAACTGAAAACTACTGCCGAATACTAACCAGGTAACATTTACTGTAAATTAGATGAAACAGTAGGGGTGTAACACATCGCAAAACGTTTTATTCCTGTAATATCAGAACACAAGATGAATGCCACACTTTTTTATCCATTTATAGTCGTGTTTAATGGTGTGGAACGTCCACAAAACAAGATAGTTCCTGTTATCACTTTCATTATAACCGCTCACCAGGCTCTCTTTATTTCTCTGAACGGTAATATGACAAATAAAAACAGCTTGTCATGTTATCAAGACACCAGAAAGTGTCACCTCCTCTGTCTGGAAGTCTTCCCCATCTTGGAAAAACTTAAACTTCTGACTTTTACAAAGCCCTGACACTGGAGACTCCTTGCAAAATGTTCAACAAACGTCTTCCTACAGAAAACATCACCATGTCAACAATTAGACAAATTATTTATTTATTTATTTATTTATTTATTTATTTTGCAAATCAGAGCTGTCAGAGCTGCTGTTATAGTACAGAGCTCTGCAGTTTGCTAAAGATCACATGGGCATGCCAGAAATATTGGACAAATTGTTTGTGGATGGATGAGATCAAAAGAGAACTTTTTTGGTTGAAATGAGAACGGTTATGTTTGGAGAAAGGAAAACACTGCATTCCAGGATAAGATCCTTACTCCATCTGTGAAACATGGTGGTGGTAGTGTCATGGTTTGGGACTGTTTTGCTGCAGCTATGCCAGGACGAATTGCCATCACTGATGGAACAATGAATTCTGAATTACGCCAGCGAATTCAAAAGGAAAATGTCAGGACATCTGTCTGTGAACTGAAACTGAAGAGAAATTGGCCAGCAAGACCCTAAGCACACAAGTTGATCTAGCAAAGAATGGTCAAAGAGGAATAAAGTTCATGTTTTGGAATGGACAAGTCATGCTGTTATCGAAGTTTAATCGACACCTGACCAGAAACAAGAATTTAACAATGCTGACGTATAATATGAATATAATAAAACCCTTATAATAATCAAAATCCAGATGTTCACTTTGTGACATAATTTTTTGTGCATGTGCATGTTCATACATTTTGGGAATGACACATTTAGCCTCATCCCCAAACGGCATCAACCACAGTTGATCCAGAAAGTACTCTGAAATGAGTTCACTCTTAATGTAGGGTGATTTTACTGCAATTATCATGCACAAGTGCATAAGATTCCATTAGTTCCAGAAGGCCCCCTCCACTGGACATGTTGGCTTGGCTAAATGTCAGCAACTGCTCACTAACTGCTCCATCTTCCAAAGCGGGGAGGAACGGTTATGCTGGGAAAGTCCACAACCTTGGCAAACCTCAATTTTCCTTGCGCTTTGCATAACTAATTTAACTTAATTAGCTGAGCTCGTGGCGGAGGCATAAATCGATTGTTAATTACAGCTGGAATTGGACGGGGTGGTGGAGGGAAGGGACAGCGGTGGTGTATTTATAGACTTTAGAGGGGAGCACAGACGGCCATTTCACCAGCCCAGGAATGGGAGGAATGCATTATCCTCTAAAGTATTTTAATTTCCACATTTATCCTGTCTGTAGGTGTGACCCAGACATGAAAAGTGGAGGGACGGTGCGTGTTTTGGTGCATGTGAGTGTGTGGGCAGTTGTTCTTAATAATGTGATATGAAACCTACTGCCGGTTATTGCCTCATCATTCTATGTGTGTGTGTGTGTGTGTGTGTGTGTGTGTGTGTGTGTGTCTGCGCGTGAGACACTGATTACGGCCAAAGCCTGCTCTGACATTTTCATTTGCAAGGCTCAGGGAGAAGTTGATAACTAGACATTACTCTAGGTTTGTTCATCTACAGTTTAAATCCTCGAGTTGAATCTTGTCGGATAAAGCAGAGTGGGATCGTGTATGCACAAAAAAAAAGCCTTTGTGTATTTTCTCATGTGGTTTTAAGCATAGTGGTGTGACAGCAGAGGACATAAAAGAAAAGCAAAAGCCAAAGCAGACAGACAGTAAGAAAGAGAGTTTTTCAGTACATTATTATTCATATATACTGTATATTTATCTGTAAAAGATGTGATACATACTATAACCTTGATGTATCTACTGTATATCTTATGTCATGTTTGTTTAGGAGAAATTTTGCGAGGTTCCAAGAGTCGAGGGATTTGAAAACTGAAAAGGTCGATCCAGGGCAAAAAATAAATAAATTTAGTGTCTCTCTCATTTTCAGCATTCACAATCTCTGTGAATGTATAGTATATGCGTTTTCCCCTCTTAAAGCTCAGGAAATGGTCTGATATTAAATACTATAGTCATAAGGGAACTGAGAAATGTTTTGGACTTTTTCTTCTTCTGGAAAACAAATCAGGAAAACGTTGGTCTGTATCACTCTGATGAGGAATTTGTAGTACATGACATATATTTATCGTACAGTTAGCACTAACATTGTCTAAAATTAACTGTAAAACCCGCTGTAATCCAGGCTTACAGTAACAAGTGCGCTTGCCTTTAATAAGTCTCATTAGTATCTGAGAGTGGACGATGCAATGAACAAAACAATCATTTAGGAATTTAATGGAACACTAGTCCTTCCTTATTTTACCTTATTTAATTGCCAATAGTGAGTAAACTGTAATATAACGTTTAAAAATAAATAAATAAATAAATAAACCTGGCTGTCAGTGTGTGTATATATATATTATTTTTTTTACTCCTCTAATTTGGACCTTGCACATTCATTTAGCCATACACTGTTCTTCATTATAGATTTTGATGTCCGGTCTCTCCAGGCACTAATTCATTCGTCTAGATGTCTGTCTCAATCTGCCAGACAAGCTATCCATTAAACTAACCCCTCTTTGTTAACTCTAGCAATGTCTGCTACAGAGCATGCTGAGACCTTATTGACAATAAGTTCAACTAAAATCTATTGTACAGGGACATATTTGGTATGAAAAGGACATCTGGGCAAACTGAACTCTAGCGCTGAAGCTGTGTTACAGCCAGACATTTTATTGCATGCTTGAACACTATGCAGTGGTCTACTGCCTGGTGATTTTCATTAGGAAGACCTGTCTAAAGAAAACCTCTTTAGTCCGGTAATAATCATAGCTGCACTAGAAAAACTATATTAGTGTCCAAATATTGTAGTACAGTGGATCTAGCTAATGATTTTCTTTTCTAAACGAGCTCCTTTTTTTTTTTTTTTGCTAATATACAGTATATTATATCCATGGAGAGTGTGTGCTCATGCCCGTTATGCAGCCCATCAAGAATCCTTTAAAACTCCAATCTTGTTTAATTTACACCTGTACATCATTTACCATCTTTGAACTCTCTATATACCCCACATCCTGCCATACACTCTTTGCAAAAGTTTGCCAGCTTTCTAATGTGCATCTCTAATATTTAGCTTTTTTTTTTTCAACTTTCATTCTTCCTGCATTGCCTGTTGCTCTGTTTCAGCCTCTTCATGGAGTGTTTAAGGTTTTGCCTCCTACATTTAAATCTACATTCACTACAAAGCAAAAACCTTAACGTAAGAGCCACAAAAAATTTTTGACTCTCCGTTTTTGTGTGTGTGTGTGTGTGTGTGTGTGTGTGTGTGTGTGTTCCTCGTGTTCTGTGTTTTAAACCAAGAACTTTGAGACTTTGTTAAGAAACGTATTTCAAGCTGCCAGCTCACGATCTCAAAGAATGTGACATTTCGGGGGCTCACTGTGACACTTTTAGCATCAAAAACACACATTTAGGTCAGCCATAAGCCAAAGAGATGCATATATACAAAGGGGGAAAAAATATGTCTTTCTCGTGATCTGGGATCAGTTTCTTGTTTTGGTTAAGGCCAGGATTTGGTTAGGGTAGTGGACATGATTCCCAGATCAGATGAGGGCAAAGGGTCAACACCCACCTGGAACAGCGCTGACACTGGCAAGAAGTACTCTCTCTGTGGACACTTATCAGTTGTCAGTTTTTCATCACGGTCTGACTTTGAATTCTCAACCCCTAGCCCTGTTGACTCTCAGGGCTCTCAAGAGTGGAAATGACTTTCTCCATCTCTTCCTGTCTCTCTTTTCTTCTACAGACCTCCCTGAAGTACTCAGCCTGAGGTTGTTGCCAATCGAAATTGACATCTGTGCCAGAAAAGGGTTCCGTTTTTTGTTTAGTGGAAGAGCTTTCCCCAATCCAAAGTCTCACAGAGGAATGGAAACCTTATGTACACATAGGTTTGTGTTTGCTCATGTTTAAAAATGATACCAGAATACATTTTTTGGGAGCATCACTGACCCTAATGAGCCATGGAGGTCATTCATACTCACCCTATTGTCGCACTTGTTTGGAAAACATGGCAAAATCAGAAATAATTCAAAGTCTGCATTTCCAAAGAGAAGAAAAACTCTGCTCACTTCTGAACTTCTCTAAGAAACTGCTATTCACTGTTATTTAATTTTTTTTTAACAAAAGTGAACCTGCAGATGAATTAATATAAAGCATGGATTGACCCTGATTGATTCTCTTGCAAGGCAATCAGACGTGTCACGGTGATGGGAGAAAAAAAAGTCTTTACAAGGACTTATCAGGATAATCGGCAGACTCGTATCATCATCATGTACTTTATAATGGCTTCATTTACTTTATAATAGCCCTGTATTGAATCATTACTTACAGACAACCTTGAAGAAGAAGAAAAAAAAATTACAAAAAACCTTGTAGCCTTTGATGAAACATCTTAACCTGTTCTTAAGATCACAAAGAATTATCATGTAGGTTTTAGAAGTTTTAATGAAACTAATAGCTGAAAGTTATCAAAAGAGTGGCCTGGTTTACAGCGGTCACATAGGGACATGATGCTTAGTTATCTTCCTACAGGAAAAACATATATATATATTGCTTAAAAGTCTACTATATTAATAGTTTTCAACTAGATTCTCATTTATTTAGGATGCCTTCTCCTACTGCCTTCATTAATATTTACATATGCATAGAAAATTTGTTTCCTGGAGAGCTAATTTGGCAGCTCCTTCCTTAATCAATGTGAGCTCTTTGTGGAGCCACATTATAGCTTGTGTAGGACTCTTTTCCCTGAACACCAGTGTCGATTATTGTGCTACAAGTGTAATTGCATTTTTAATGGTTGGGTCCATTCTGACCCGTGGGAGCTTTTGTGGTCGGTTTCGAGTTGTTAAAGATTGGGAATCTCTCTGATTTATAGATGTTAAAGAGATTCTGTGTTTTCGTTCCAAAATGTTTATGGCACACACTATATACCAGACTTCGTTTTATTAAGGAGATTTATTTTATTACGGATGTTTTTAGGATAGTGACAAAAACCCTTTTGTGGACATCAGATATGGAGATGACCAAAAAAGCAGCTTGTCTAGATTTGATCCTATTGACCACCAAGGTTAAATTTCAGCCATGATCCATGCTGCTTCTCACTTCTTTTTTTTTTTTTATTTAACAAAAGCATTTTATTACACCGACGCTACACCATCTATGCTCCAGCGGCCACCTACTCACCATTTTTAGCATTTTACAAGTTCACGCCTCTGCTCTTCTCAAGTTGCTTTTATACTGGATCAGAGCACTGTAGGAAATTCCAAAAATAATTCTCATCAAGAAAACTTTGCCTTTTCGGATCCTTTCACCTCATTAACGATGGATTTTGGAAGGAGGAAGAGGAGCGGTGGGAAGATCCAGGGCGCCTGGTCACTCAGGGTTCAAGGTTCAGTGTTTCTGGCATGGCAAGAAAAAAATCAGCATGTCACTTTGAATT
This sequence comes from Ictalurus furcatus, assembly GCF_023375685.1. Classification (NCBI taxonomy): domain Eukaryota; kingdom Metazoa; phylum Chordata; class Actinopteri; order Siluriformes; family Ictaluridae; genus Ictalurus; species Ictalurus furcatus. The sequence goes on from NC_071280.1 coordinate 15,424,899, forward strand.
CATGACTCATTAAGGATGGTTTTACACCTACATCATGTGGATAAACATGAAAGGAACGCTATGACGCTGCCTAACATTAATTACTCATATCTTTTCATAATAATTTGGCTTCCTAAATAATCATTACAGAGTTGTTACCATGGGACTATGTTGGCTACACCAAATTAGTTATTTTAAATTAAAAGAACATGTTCAAAAACATTTCTACAGAAATTTAAAAAAAAAAATTAATAAAAACAGCTGGAATTCACTTCCATAAATTTCCTTTATTTTCACGAATTGCGTTGTCCTTGTCAGGGTTGTGGTGTATTCAACACCTATCCAGGAAACAATGGGCATGAAACAGAAATACACACTGGGTGGGATGCCAGTCCTGCACACCCACATTCATGACAATGAACAGTTAAGAGTTGCCAATCCACCTACTGCATGTTTATGTGTGGTGGGAGGAAACTGGAGACCCCAGAGGAAACCCATGAACACAGACAGTAATCCTGGAGCTGTGAGGCAGCAACACTTACTGTAGCTTACTCAACCCAGAGGTTTTGTGTACTAAAGGGGATTCGCCCTTGCGCGTGACCGGTATCTGAAGCTTGTGTAACATCATGCCTATTTATAGGCCTGCCGTGATCAGGTGACGTGGCAATTAAACTCGTTGCATGATATAAAAATGGCACCTGTGAACCGGGCCGTCAGCCTCGATTATCTGAAATCTGAAGCGAAGACGCAATTCACAGGCATGCCCCAGTATGACAAAGCTACGCAAAATCTCGTTTCCTTCTCAGGGAACAGGGTTACATGTGCAACCAAGACGTTCCCTTTCAAAGGGAACTCAACGTTGCGTGGGCTTCACGCTGTGGGAACGAGAAAACCCATTCCGTCATACTGAGGGTACGGCCTGTTCAAAAGATCTGAGCCCAAGGGTCACTGCAGGACACTCGAGCCCGGGGTGGAATGTATATCCGGGCTGTGATATCGAATGAATGTGTACAGTGTAGACCACCCCGCCGCAGCACACACATCCTGTCAGAGAACCCCTTTGGACAAAGCCTTCAAGGAGGCAACCCCCCTAGTGAGCCCTTATGCCCAGAAGCATAGTGAGAACACGCGCCTCATAAGCAATAGCGATTGCTTCTACTATCCAATTAGAGATGTGCTGCTTCGACACAGATCACCTCTACTGTCACCGCCAAAGCAGACCAGCAGCTGCTCCGACTTACACCACTGGCCAGAGCGGTGGATGTAAGTACAGAGAGCCCTTACTGGACACAGTAAGTGCAATTTCTCTTGTTCCAGTGTGACAAACAGAGGAGGACAGAAAGCCAGCACTAGGCACTTTAGGAATATAATGCGGCCTAGGATATAGGAAGGCCTTGGCTAATCCAGGAGAGAGTCAAAGCAGGAAGGGGCAACAGAGAGAGCTTGTAGATCTCCTACTCACTTGAGAGATGTCAGGGTCAGCAGAAGAGCTACCTTTAAAGTCAGAAGCTTCTCTGAGTCTGACTCTAAGGGCTCAAATGAAGCACCTGACAGACCTTACATGACCACAGAAAGGTCCCAGGAAGGTATGCGTGGTCTGCAGATGGGCCTCAGCCATGGGACACCATGCATAAACCACAACGTTAGAGGATGTTACCCCACAGAGGCTCCATCAATAGGGGCATGGCTGGCCGAAATGGCGGCCACGTAGACCCTGATTGTAGAAGGAGCCAACCCTGCTGAGAAATGTCCTTGTAAGAACTCCAGGACTGTAGCTATAACTGGGTCTTTAAAATTGCATAGTATACAATTAACCTTCCAATAAGGTCCTAAACTATTTTTCCTCTTGGACAAAAAGTCCACAGAGCAGGTAGTAAAGCCAAGATGAAATCAATTCCTGTTTCACATCAATAATTAGATCCAGCATAGAAAGAAAAGCAGTGTGCCATTGATTAGGGTTTTTTCTTTCCTGAATGGTGTTTAATTCAGCCTTAGGCAGTCCAATTCTAGTAGCAGAAATCCAAAATGTGCTCAATTGTTCTCAATCATTTAGATTGAAAGTAGATTGAAAACACTATGGAAAGAGTAGTGAAGGATGCCCCTGGCTAAAGGCACACCAGGCACATTTCCGTGTTTGGGACGATCTAGACCTTTCTGTAGTGTTCTGAAGTCTTGCATTTCTAGCAGAGAAGGATGAACTTTTAGCAGAGGATAATGAAGAATTATCCAAAGCATCTACATCTGCAGTTTTTTGTAATTTTGGTGGAGCCAGTGCATGGACCCAACACTTTTTTTAAGAAATGTCTTGTGTTTCCACCAGTTCACAAGCTATCAGGTCACAGACAGGAAGCTCCTATTTAGTTTGTAAACTAAACAAACACATATTTTGCACTTGAAAACCACAGGAACAGTTCTAGATTAGGCACCAGCTCTGGAGCCAGGACCAGTTACTCAGCAATTTCACTGGTGAAGGAAGATCTTGCAGGCAGCACGGTGTTGCAGTGGGTACCCCAGATATTCCCCTAGAGATGCATAAAAGCAAGACATAATCACAGAAAGTATGATGGAATATAGGACCTGAAACCAAATCCTTTGCATCTATTTCCAGAATCTATGTAAATCCTAGAAGGCAGTCCAGACACCAGGCTCTCTGACATCTCATCACATCACATCATGTTGATTTATCAATGAATGCATAGTCAGTAACAGGTTACGCAGACACTGATGATATAGTCATGTAAAAATGCTACGATCACTTATAAGGATCTGTTTGGGGTTTTTTTTTATTAGTATATCCAATAAACATAGTGAAATCCTTACAGGCATCACATCCTGCTCAGCTTGAATCAGATTTTGCTCTGAAGCATGTCAGTTTACTGAAGCCTGCCCAATAACAGCAATGAATTCAATTCATATCTAATGACCGCTATTCTAATTTCCATGGATCATTACGGATCCCCGGAATACATGTAAAGATCCCCATCATGGAAAATAATTGCAGTGATAAACTGAAGAATAATCCGTCTGTATAGTTTATGTATTCTTTCGAAATAAAGCGCAGATGGATTTCACAGTCGTGACCTTGGGAAGATCAGATCTGAATGCTGTTCATAGATGTGGCAAGAGATATTCTGAGATCAAAACACTCCACGTTGTTAAATATTAATGCCGTGCAATTGCACCCAACGTCTCCCTCAAGAATATTAAGCACTCGGATTAACGTTTGCTTTCTACTGCACTTGATCAGGTCTAGAAAATGAGAAAACGTCGCTTGTGATGTCCAATTGCAGAATTAGCGCAAGGGTTTAAAGGGAGAATTGACTGTGTGTGTGTTTGTCTAAGTGTGTATGATGAGTTGGGGCTTTTACAAGATGCAATAGAGCGAGCACTTTTGTAAAAAATAATAATAATAATAATAATAATTTTTTTTTTTTTTAAATGTGATCAAGCGAAACCATATTCCCCATGCTAGAAAGTGGTACAGGGTGGCTTTAATTGACATAGGTAGTTGTCATAACTGGAGCACACAGTGAGCTTTGCCTCCGAGTTGTTTTGCGCCATATAAATCCACCAGTTATTTTTAAAACTAATTTTTTTTAAGAACGGCTACTGAATGGTACAACGACAGCGAGAATCAACATGCAAAAGCATGTTGACCGTTTACATCCTGTTGTGTGGTTATAATAATGAAACATAAGCAGTAACCTTGGGGAAAGCTTAGAACAAGATGAAATAGTGATTAGCTGAAGCTCTGAAGTGTAAATTCACAACAGAAGGGCAGCAGGTCACTATACACCAATCAGCTATAACTTTAAAACCACCTGCCTAATATTTTGTAGGTCCCCCATGCGCCAATAAAACAGCTCTGACCTGTCGAAGCATGGACTCCACAAGACCACTAAAGGTGTGCTTTGGTATCTAGCACCAAAACGTTAGCAGCAGATCATTTAAATCCTGTACGTTGCGTAGTGGGGCCTCCATGGATCGGACTTGCTTGTTCAGCACATCAGATTGAGACCTGGGGAATTTGGAGGCCAAGTCAACACCTTCAATTCTTTGTCATGTTCCTCAAACAATGAAAGAAACCACTGCCATTATGGAATGCTGTTGCATGAAGGTGTGTACTTGGACTGCAACAATGTTTAGGTAGGAGGTTATGTGTCAAAATAGCATACAAATGAATTCCAGGACCCAAGGTTTCCCAGCAGAACATCGCCTGGGGTTTGCACTATAATGATTGCGAACAAGTTAGAAAAAAGCTGGCTCAGGTGGACTGATAAACCCCAAATAACATTACCCACATAACCTTAGTTAATTAAGTATGGAATAAAACATGACAGGGTGTGCCGTTACAGGAAAACAATCAATAACGCGGCGGTGATGAAGTATAGTTACTGTCACCTCCCGAAGTTGATTATTTTCCAATATCCTGAAATGTCTTATTCCTCTCATATCAGTGCAATTTGTCAATAAATACATTTTTTATCCATGAAAAAACAATGTCATACTTTCTATCCATTTACAGTTACATATACAAAGTCTCCTTAAAGAAAAGTGCAATAAACCTACTTCCTGGGTTTATTGTGAATCATTGTAAAAAGTAATAATAACACCAATCGTGACATCAAATGAAGCATTCTAGCCAGCCCTACGCATACTCCTACATTTGCACATGCTCTATGTAAACACTCTATGTGTTCACACTATCTCACCTTCACACATGAACACACACTCACATTGCTGCCACTTTCTGTGACCACTTTTCATTTCTGTTTCTCTGCTGCTCTTGTTTGTGACCAATTGTTATCTATCATTCCCTCTCTCTCTTTCACACACACACACAAACACACACACACACACAATCTTGACTACACACCATGCACAATCATACATTTGCACACACTCCCTCTGGTACATAAACAAACCTACCTGTCTTTCTTTCTCTCCCACTACTCCCACCCACACTTACACACACCACCACATTCTGTGACCACTTTTCATATCCCTCTGTGTCTTGCTCTTGTCTGTGACCAGTTTTCATTTCTCTCTCTCTCTCTCTCTCTCTCGCTCTCTCTCTGAGATGCTCCCTGTGGTGCACAGAGATACCACTATGTCTTGTCTCTTATTAACAATATAACACATACTCTCTCTCTCTCTCTCTCTCTCTCTCTCTCTCTTGTACTTAGCTCTTCCTCTACTCAGACATGTACTCTTCAGATTATCTTCTTTTCTCCTAGTTTCTAATTTAATGGCAAGGACTCGTGCTCAAGCCATTGTGAAGATGTACAAGCATAATTTTTCTATGGCTTACATGGCAGAAGATGTAGCAAATAAGAAAAAAGCAGTGGTCCTAGAATTGAGCTTAGTGGAATACCAAAATTGCATGTTGAATGCAGGGCATAAAACTCACAGTTAAACATGGTGATGCCTGTGTTAGCATTCATTTAGGAAAAAGTATTAAATCGAGTCTGATTTAAACGATTATGTAAATAAGGTCAATTGTCCCATTTAAGCCCTATGTGTGCACTAACGGTTGGTTAGAATGCTAGCTATTACTTGGGCTATCATAAATTTAAAAATAATAATTACTGGAACTGTTGGTATGTCTACCAGAGCAGTTACCTGAGAAGACTATATTAAGCTTTTTATTTGGTCTTCCTATTAGTCCCAGGAGGCTACATTCCCAGCTTGTTACCTTAGAAATGGCTTACTTCCCAGTTAATTGGCATAGCATGTCGATGTATTTTCTGAATTCATTTTATAGAAATGGCCTTCACATGACATTCAGACCAAACATGATAATGGAACCCACTTAATATCTACAAATACTTCACATTCACAAACATACAGCATCTGCACACTTGGGTATATGTGTGGCAGAAGCTATATGATCTTCCTGTACAGAAAGGAACCATTTCTCCAGTAAAGCTATTAAAAAACAATCAACTACTTCAGAAAGAAAAGTGTTAAATGTTCTTTGGCTGTTTGAGGCAGTTTGTAGGGTAGGTTGATTGGTGCTATGACCCATGTACTGCACTCTCTGGTTCCCTTACCCCATTTCCACCCCTGGGAAGGGGTCATTTAGCTTCTCAATCCAGTTGAAGTCAAGACCTATACAGCCAAAGGCTTGTTCTAAGCCACAAGCTATTCATCTATTTGAAGGAGGTCTATTCCAAACCATACCATCATAATAGCATCCTATTTTTTCTCTCTTTCCCCTGTTCTTTTTCTCTCTCAAAACTGTCAAATGCACCATCTTTTCCACTTTTCTTCAGAGAGCATGTCACCATCTGTCTCTGACAGAAAAGGGTTCTTTAAGAGAGCTTTAGATAGTTAGGATTCTTGGCTTTCTAAAAGGATTTGAAGATAGGGAGCACTTTGTTGGACAAATGGGCACACCAAAGAATCATTTACACTTCCAGATTGAACTTTTATTCCCAGCATGTACCTTCAGAATGAGTCTAAAGGCGTTCTTTGGTTTCTTTGGTTCCTCCAATAGATCAGTAGAATTTTACTCGGTTGCTCAAGTAGATCTTTGGAGTTCTACTTGGTTGCTCCAGTAGATATCTGGAGTTCTACTTGGTTGCTCCAGTAGACCTTTGGAGTTCTACTTGGTTGCTCCAGTAGACCTTTGGAGTTCTACTTGGTTGCTCCAGTAGATATCTGGAGTTCTACTCGGTTGCTCCAGTAGACCTTTGGAGTTCTACTTGGTTGCTCCAGTAGATCTCTGGAGTTCTACTTCGTTGCTCCAGTAGATCTCTGGAGTTCTACTTGGTTGCTCCAGTAGATTTTTGTGCAAAAGTTCTACTTTTCTGAATCTTTTCTGAAATGGAAAACACTTGTGAGGCTAAACCAAAAAAAAAACTCCAGGTATACACAGAACAACTCTGGAGAGCAAAAAAATAAACTCTGTAGGTGTGAATTCAGTGATGGAGATTTTTCCTGTGGAAAAACAAAAGATTTCAAAATGCAAAGGAACAAGCAAAGTAAATGTCCAGGGTATTGAATCAAAAACAGCAAAAACTGTAATTGTAGCTTGCTGATAGATCCAGCACTTTGCACGTCCCTGCTATGATAAATATGGTGTATCTAAAGGAGAATAAAGGAGATGGAGACATCAGTTCTGCTGCATGCACATGGCTGCCAGCTGTCCGCTTCAGGTCATTACAATCAGGTTAGGCAATGTAAAAATATTATTAAAAGGTGCTAATGCACTGCTAAACAGGTGTTGGGCTGCACTCCAGGGTCAAATTTACAATGCTAATGTGGAAACAAAAACAACAAGCGAGCGGCATGGTCTTATTCATATCCTTTACTGAGCGCACCAGGAAAATGCTTCAGAGGCCCGCTAATAGCAGTGATCCATAAATGAAGGTCTCTCTCTCTCTCTCTCTCTCTCTCTCAAACTCACACACACACACACACACACACACACACGGCAACTGAACCAATTGTTAGTGCTACAGTGACTGTTTTAATATTTCTTTCTTTCTTTCTTTTATTGTTTATTATCCCTTCTTCTCTCTCATTTTTTTCACATAACTGGTGTCAGTACCTCAAAAACTAGTAAAAACAAGCTGACATTTGTAAACAATATGGCTGTCACATGCCAATCAATCCCTTTGAGGAGGAGCCTAATTTACTCAAACAGCTTGAACTCATTTTTTCCTCAGTCATTTTCTTCCTTCTTTGTTTAATTTTTGATTTATTTATTTGTTTTTTTAAATTTAACACTTCTTCTCATTTAATTCAATCCACCATATTGTTTTTTCATCCATTTTTCCTTCATCCCTTTTCTTTCTTTCTTTCTTTCTTTCTTTCTTTCCCTCCTTCCTTCCCCACCTCTCTTACTCACTCTCTCTATGTACTCCAGCATACAGCATGGTGGTGACTCACTGTTTTTTTCACTGCAGTATATAATCAGGCATAAACAGGGTACGAGAGCATTTCATGGCTACTTCAAGCTGCACCGTGTCTGCTAAATGTGTTTTCTGTGACTGGTGAGCAGCAGACTGACGTCAGACCAGCAACCAACATTATTGATGGATATATATATATGTGTATATATATATATATATATATATATATATATATATATATATATATATATATATATGAGAAAGATGTCAAACATAATGAGCTAGTCACAAGCTAGCAAGAGAATTTGTGTCATTCTTGTCCTGTCCTAAGACTAGTCTCACCCTGAGGATCACTGAGCCACAGGCACACATCCATTTGGCTATTACATAACAAAAATTTCTCCTAAAAAGAAAAGTTAAGCCTGGGGGACAAACTAGGAGTAGCTGCAGGACCTCGAAGGTCACGCCAAGGTTGCAGATGCTTAATATTTACAAACTCAAACAGAGAAGACATGAAGAGACTGGGTTATAAAGCAAGTCCATTCCTGTCCTTTCTCTACTCCTACAATAGATGACATGACTTAAGAGTCAATAAGCATCTCTCTCTCTCTCTCTGTCTCTCTCTCTCTCTCTCTCTCTTAATTTCTCTCTCTCTTTGTATATATCCATTCTTCAGGGGGTAGGGGAGGGTGGGTTGTCCTCTGCAGGACACCAGTGGCTTGTAATGCATAAACAGTGTAGGATTTATTTTCCAAAAGAAGAGGTGAAGCAATTATGGAAATTACTTATTTGTTTCCTTGTTTGTTTGTTTATCATTCCATCCATTTCTATCTTCTTTTTATGTATTTTGCTTTCTTTCTTTCCTTCTTTCTTTCTTTCATCCCATTTTTCTTCTTTATTTTTCTATATCTATCTATCTATCTATCTATCTATCTGTCTGTCTGTCTGTCTGTCTATTCGTCGCATTGTTCTGTTGTCCCTTCTACTTACATGCGTTCTCCTTTTGTTTGTTTGTTTATTTGTTTGTTTGTTTCTTTATCATTCCACCCCATTGTTCTTTCCCATTGTTCATTCTTCCCATTCTTCTTTCATGCATTTTCCTTTTCCTTTTTTCCTTCTATGCACAATTGCGGGTATTTTGCAAGCCATTCCAAAAGAAGAGAAGAACAGACCTCAGACCATACCACCGATAATGAATAAACAAGCAAACAAATAAATAAATATATCAATCAATCATTCAGCCAATCCTGATGGATGAAATTATCCTTTGCAAGTTTTAATATTATGCCGACGATAACATCTGTGCATTTTGGCTATTACATTTCATCTTTCAACATCAGTTTCAGTGTATCACTTCACAACACGTAATATCAATGACTAACACTGGATCAAACAGGTTTTGCTTGGAGGGACGTCACCTCAAGCAAAGCTCACACATCATCTATGTGATCTTTTATTCCAAAATGTACACCTTTATCAGCTAGGAATAATCCAATCCACGGGTGCATAGTCCTGTATGAACGTCATTCCGTAATCCCACGGCCATACATCCATGTTCCCAAGTTTCACCATCACTATTTCAGGACTACGTTGTACTTAAAAGGATCAAAGAGAATGCTTAGATCTGTTTGGGCCAGTTTGTCTTAAAACAAGATCTAAGCAAACTTCGCTGGGCCTCCTCGGGGAATAGACTCTCTAATACATCTCATCAATATGAGTGCCTCTGTATTTCTGTGTGTGAGAAAGATAGAATGTATTCAGGCTACAGCAGAGATTTTCTCATTTGCAGCTACTACTTTTAAATCTCCCTCTGCAGTAGTCTTGCTGAGATTCCAACCGAAATAGCCATGCTAATTGTTTAATAAGCTCTATTTGGGAGACTTCAAAGAGGACTTTTTCCCGCATAATATTTCCCATAAGATGAAAGCTTTTTTTTTCTTTCTTTCTGCTATCGTGAAAAAATGGCCTTCGCCGCAGAGCCTGAATTAATTACACTAAAACATGACGATTCAGGCAAATAACTATAGCATAATGCATCGGCTCTCAAGTGGGGTCTGTGAAGCATATCCAGGAAAAATATGTCAAATCAGTGGATTTGAGCATGGTTGTTGGTGCCAGACGGGCTGGTGTGAGTATGTGTATCAGTAACTGCTGATCTCCTGGGATTTTCACGCACAGCATGTGTCTAGAGTTTACACAAAATGGTGCGTTTAAAAAAACAAAAAAAAAAACCATCCAGCTTTGTGGACAGAAACTGGCCTTGTTCATAAGAGAGTTCAGAGGAGAATGACTGGTTTGAGCTCAAATAACCACTCTTTACAACCATGGTGAGCAGAAAAGCATCCCAGAATGCAAAACATATTGAACCTTGAGGCAGTAGCAGAAGGTTCACTCCTGTCAGCCAAGAACAGGAACCTGAGTGGTGATCTGATCTGAAATTCGTGATTTCTGCTGCAACATGCAGATGTTTGGGTCAAAATTTGTCATCAACAGCATGAATCCATGAACCCCACCTGCTTCGTGTCAACAGTTCAGGCCGGTGGTGGTGTACCGGTGTAGGGAAAGTTTTCTTGGCAGACATTAGACCCCAACCGAGCATCTATATGAGTATTGTGCGTCCTTTTATGTCCACAACTTAACCATCTTATAATGGCTAATCCATGCTAACATGTTCATCGTTAACATTTTTAAAAATAATAATAATAATAATAATAATAATGTGAGTGTGTCACGCCAATTGTGTCAACTGATAATGTGCGGTTTTTTGATCTCGCGTTGATTCCTGGTTTTTGGCATTATGCTTCTCTGTACCTTCTACCCACTTTCACTCAGCATGTAAATTCAGCTAAATGTCACTCCTCAGATCACCCATTTTGTGATTAGAAAGCTTTAAACGTGTGTGTGTGTGTGTGTGTGTGTGTGTGTGCAATGACGACTAAAGACATAGCGGTTAAAAAAAAATCCATCCAACATCTGCCTATAAAATCACAGAGCTGTCCATCCAGATGGCACTAAAATAATCATCGCACCCTTGAGTTTGTCGAAAAATTGCCATTCTGGATTTGAAAAAAAAAAAACAACAAACACACACACACACACACAGCGAAGCACCTGTGTACAAAATGAATGTAATCCAAATTGGCTAGTCTTGACACAAATATGAGTATTTCTTTTTGCGCCGGTCAGTGTTCACGGTGTTGTGGCGAAAGTCGTAAGTAGAGTTTTAAGTGCACTAGGCATTCAATTTGAGTTGGCCTAAAGAGACAGGAAGTCCTCGGAGATTGTGCCACTCAACTGACAAGGTCAGGTTGAGGAAACGGTAGACGTTTGCCTTAGAGCATAAAGTTAATCCAATCCATCATTGCCAATCCTGACTCCAGTCGCCTCCTTACACGCACTCTCTCTCTCTCTCTTTCTCTCTCTCTCTCTCTGTCTCTCTCTCTCTCTGTGTCTCTCTCTCTCTCTCTCTCTCTCTCTCTCTCTCTCTGTCTCTCTGTCTCTCTCTCTCTCTCTGTCTCTCTCTCTGTCTCTCTCTCTCTGTCTCTCTCTGTCTCTCTCTCTCTCACACACACACACACACACACACACACACACTTGCATGAGCACAGGTTGGATATCTGCCACTCTAGCTGTTTCTAGCTCAATACTATATCATTTAATATACAGAAATAAGGACATTTATAGATATACGTAGTATAAGCTGTTGCATTTAGAGATTAAATGCATAATTATCTGTCCAGTCATCTTAAGAAATATTCCGTTTTCAACTTTTTTTATTTATTTATTTATTTTAACAAGCCACATCAAAAATTCACACGGTCAAAAGATTTTTTAAAAATCTATGAAAGTCTGTGAAATCTTTTCCCTTTCTTGATGAGCTGAGCTGCCTTTAGCTAAATAATTTACATAAATGTACATGATTGGATAAGAAAAGGAAAAAGAAAAAAAAAGATCTGCTACAGAAGCCATGATGTGTTATGTTTCATGTAAAATCTGGAGTTTCCAGATTTGAAATCCTTTGCATACAGACCACAGTCTGATAGTTGATAACCCTTGTTTATAACTATTTCACATTTCCATAACATGATACACTGACATACCGGAATATTCTCACAACCTTATGCTTATAACTTCATTAGCTGTCCTCCTTCTTTCTCATTCCTTCTCTTCTCCTCCTCTTCTCTCTCTAAAGTACCAGGAGGTAAAAATTGGACCTCTCTTAGACTCCTTCTCTTTTCCTCTCACTCCCTCGCTCCCTGCTTCCCTCCTTGCCCACTCCTGTTTAATTTAAGCAATCACCGCAGAGACAAACCAAAGAAGGAATGATGGTGGACGGACGGACTGAGCGTGCCTCTTTGGTCACAACAGAGCCACAGCGCCCCCATCTGGCACCCAGAGTAAGTGTTTCCTTTGCTACTACAATGAGTGATGTTCCCAATACCTCTGGTTTCCTCATCATCAGGGAGATTTCTATGATCCTTTGTAAGGTTTAATTGTGCATAGTCACCACTCTCATACTCTCACAAATCCACCACCTGAATTAAAACCGAATCAAGATCGAAGAGGAAGAGGACGACCTGGAACACAAGAAAGTGAGTGGGCTTGGTGAAACTGTAACCGCATGAGTGCAGGTGTGTCAGCCAATCAGAAGAACCAAAAACCAAAAAAAAAAACAAGTGTGGATATAAGAAGAGAACAGATAGAGATACACTCTTTCAAAATACACATCTACTCTAGCAATAGGTAAAAAGCTGTGATCTAGAGGAAATGGTAGGCGTGGATTTCACAGCATTACTACGGCACTCAAACCCTTATGGCTGGACTTCCTAAAAAAATAATCTTAGTCAATCTGACCACTTTGCTCTCAACCCTAAGTGCATGAAAGTATTCTGTCGTCAAGACACACCAGAAAAATGCGATCCAGGTGTCCATTAGCTCTTGTGTTCTCTAAAGCAGTGATGTGCCCCGTTGCCTCTGGCTGTTGTTTCAGCTTTTATACCAGTACAGCAGTCCTAGGGATATATAATGGAATATGAACACATCATTCAGAATGAACAGATAATGTTTTCTAAATGGATAGAGATACAGATATGAATAGGAAGAACTGTTCACAGTGGATATGAGAATAGAGGTGTAAATATTGTTGTTGTTTTTGTTTTTGTTTTGTTTTTTGAAGTGGGTGAATATTCCATTTTTTAATTATTATTTTTTTAAAAAACCTCAATTTTAGGCCACGCCCACTAGGGGTTTAAATCCATATAAAGATATGTATATTTAGACCACTAAAGAGATACAAATACAGATAGTGTCACTATATAAGGTGCCTATCATTTATTTATTTACTTTTTATGTTATAAAATCATATCTGTGATGATCAGTGTTAACAATATCAATCCACAAAAAGCCACCTTTTTCTGTACATGGAGATCCACTTGGTAGCAGAGGTTTAGTCATTTTTAACATCTCTAGTTCATAGATTCTTTTTTTTTATCTAAGCTGTAAATGACCGCGACGCTCCAATAACCGTGGTGCATTGGAAGATATTATAAGCTGAGTTCATTTTATTTATTTTTTTTTACAAATCTAAACTCCAGTTAGTTATTACGTAATTGCGTCAAGAAATTTCACGAGTTGAATATGTGCAGTTTATCACTCCTGAGAAATTGCTACATTTTCACATGGACAAGGACAATTTCACATCCATATATTAATACAAATAAAGGATTTGCTCAGCAATGAACCGTATACTGTAGATATGATCGCTATTCAAAGTCCTTGTTCTGGTTTTAGGTAACATCGTATCCAATCAGAATATTGTTGTTGTTATAAGCAACGACATGCATGATGGGTATTTGGGCACATGGGTGCTAAGTTGAGGTCCTCCAGTCTGACACATTGGTACAACACAGTAGAATGCTTCCTCTTTTACTACTACACTGTTGAAATGTGTTATTTATTTTCTGTTTGATTTTTATCCAATTATGGTTACTATTGCACAGTGTAATCTAATGTGAAGTTTTTTTAATGATTTGGACTCGCGTTTCTAAAATATTTTCTGCCTTTGGCTGAATACAGCGTTACTACCATTCTTCTAACATTCTCGTCAAGTTCTATAAAAGATTTCAGTTTTTCAGCTGCAACAAGCTTTCAGCCTTAAAAAAAAAAAAAAGAAAGAAAACTTCATCTCACTGTTAAAGCTGCCAGAGAACTCTGCCAGGTGCTGACTGGATTTTTTTCTTTTCTGTCCCTTAAGGAAAATGATTTTTAAGATGCAGACAGGTTTTTTTTTTTGGACTCATCCAGAATTTATTGTGCTAAAATTTGCCCAAATAGTCGGACTATCACATGTTGAAAGTTCAGCTTGGTGGCGTATTGCTTGCTGACAGTACTCTTGATAGAAGAAAACAAAAGTTGGTCTACAAACTAATTGTTAGCTTAGCCCAGTTCAAATATTCCCAAATTACCAAAGCAGCCGACTTGAGATTACAGGAGCATTTTTGCTAAATTGCTAAACTAGCACACCTGGTTTGGCTAGTCAACATCTGAATTAGTTTAAAATTAGACTTAGAAATGAAATTGGTGTTTCAGAGCTTGTTGTACGTATCCCTTGTGTTATGAACACCAAAACATTAGTACTGTAGGGGGAAAAAAAAAATAAATAAACAATAATAATAATCATTTTTTTGGAGATATTCTCATTTTAATTTGATAGTTTATCACTTTTGGGAAACTATTCATATTTTTTGTCGACTCATACCCACACTAGTCTTGTGATCGTCCAATTAAATGCTCTCTAGAACCTAATGTATATGCACGGCCTCTGAAGGTGGTTCTTGCTCTCTAGTAGCAGGCTGTTAATAGGAAGCGTGGTTCGTGCATCTTTTTGCACACTATTATCTTTTCCAAACATCTCTTTGTTGAGAATAAATGGTTGGAGTTTATTCATTTGGAAGAGGGTGGAATTTGTGTGAGTTGGCAGTTATGTAACAGGTACTTTTTCAAAGGAATTTTTCAGTGTTGCCAAACCGAGGCTGTTCGGTGCAGGAATATCGCTATTTCAGACTGATCTGGAACGCAACTCAGTCTTTATACATCATCGGGGCTTCTCCAACAGTAAGAATAAGTAATATCATTTTATCAAGTACCGTCACCACTGGTGCCGCTGACAGTTGAGTTCATCTTGTCATTTAAGATATCATCCCCGTTAAAGTGCTCAGGTATGGGTGAAGGTGATGGTGAGAAATTAACTCTTCACTGTTCCATATATTTAGCTAGGTGACTAAGCTGTCGTCAAGTTCGTTTAGATTTGGAGTGGGTGCGGCACATCTCGAATGCAATCGGCTGACGTGTAAATCCGTCAATCACAAACACACCGTCACTGTGACTTCCTGTTTCAAAAGGTAGTACGTCATCATGCAGAATCGAAGCACGGATCTCAAGCCATTTCATAAGGATTTTAAACCTAATTCCCTTGGATGCGCAATACTACGTCTCTCCTATCACTTCTTACTTGCTGACAGCTCTGTTGTACCAGGCGCTATTCCAGGGGATTACAGCTTTCTTGTTTTTTTAAAGACCTCGATGTCTTTGCAGCCTCTTTCTCGGCAAATAGAGAAAGACGAAGACCAATCACTTGGCCCAGAAAAAAGTCTCTCTGGATTGCAGAAAGATCTGAGATGTTAGATTAAAGGATGCAAGAGGGTTTTTAGTACACGGCAGGGTCATTACCTTCAAGAGTATATTTGAACAAAATGTAATTTACTGTCTGTACATGAATGATGACCTTTGCTCTTGGGCTCTGTTGCACTAGCTGAATGTAAGCTTGATCATTAGTCAGGGTGTAAAGTCAGTCCTAAATCCTAATTTGAAGGAGTTAGTTTCAAATTGTAGAATTTTAGTTGCACCACAATCACATTGTGACTTATAGTGCGTAAAGTCATTCACATATTTCAGCATCACTAGCCAATCAGAAACATGATTCCACATAAACAGGAAGTACTACAACAAACAACCAATGCAAAAGCTCAAAAAAAAGCACTGTGCTTTACAATAATATGGTGAATTTACCCATCTCTTGTATTTAACAGCATTTTAACAATGAATCGCTTGCTAATCTTATCTGCATTTGGATATGCTGAATGTACATTTCTAATACTGTCCCCTCCGAAAATACTGGAACGGCAAGGCCAATTCGTTTGTTTTTGCTGTAGACTGAAGACAATTGGGTTTGAGATCAAAAGATTAATATGAGAAGAGAGTTTAGAATTTCAGCTTTTATTTCCTGGTATTTAAATGCAGACGTGTTAAATGACATAGAACAGCACATGTTGTATCAGACTTTTGTTGTTAAAAAGGATAAGCCAACATGAAGATCAGAGTGCTGACTATGGGAGAACAGCAAGCAATTCTGAAGCTGAGAAAAGACGGAAAAATCAATCAGAGGCATTGCCAATACAACAATTTGGAATGTCCTGAGAAAGAAAGAAACCACTGGTGTACTGAGCAACAACAACCGCTGATGATAGAAACATTGTGAGAGCTGTGAGGAAAAACCCCAAAACAGCAGTCAGTGGCATCACCAACACCCTTCACAGGGCAGGGGTTAAGGTATCACAATCCACCGTTCAAAGAAGACTTTGAGAGCAGAAATATAGAGGCCATACCACAAGATGCAATCCACTCATCAGCAGTAAGAATCAGAAAGCCTGATTGAAATTCACAATGAAATACAGAGATGAGCCACAAAAGTTCTGGAACCAAGCTTAACCTCTACCACAGTGGTGGAAAGACCAAGTGTTGAGAGAGAAAGGATCTGCTCACGATCCAAAACATACAAGCTGATCTGTGAAACATGGTGGAGGTAGTATCATGGCTTGGGCTTGCATGGTTGCTTCAGGAACAGCCTCACTAATCTTTACTAATAATGGTAGCAGCAGAATGAATTCAGAAGTTTACTGGAGCAAATATTTAATATTAAAAATGAGCTAAATATATAAAGAGTGTCTTATTCTGAAGACTGACTGCCAAAAAAGGCACATTTTCTGATGCAGGAACCACCGTTTTGCCTTGAAAAACGAGAAACACGGAAAACCAGAAGTTGGTTGTCATGTCTTTTAGGTCGATTTGTATTTTAATGTTTGATACTTCAAGCATTATATACAGGTCATATTTCAGTCTAGAGACACTGTTGACAAGTGTATGTGTGTGTGTGTGTGTGTGTGTGTGTGGTTAAACATTTATCCGGATACCATCCTGATACAAGATGTATGAAACTAGTCAGTGTAAACTGGGTCAAGTTTACACATGCGAGCTTTGAACTAAAGCCCTTTTTGCAAACTCCCATCATTCCCAGTACTTCAATTAAAGTGATCCTACATCTGTGATCAAGCCTATATTATGTATATGTGTTGTCTATCTGGCTACGTTAACCAAATATCTCCTGTAGGGATAATAAAGGTGCCATTGACACTGGCTTCAAGCAGATCAGCTCATTTTCACCACAAAGACATTGATCTTGAGAAGGGCTTTGAGTTCAAATGAAACAAACCAGCCAGTCTTCGATTTTGTAATTTCCATTAATAGTCACTGTGAGAACTGAATAAACTATCCCAATGACAGTATCTGTTGGGTTTTTTTTTTATACTCCCGCTATGTAGGTGTGCAAATCCTCTAATTTCTCAACAATCTGTGTAATAAAATATGATGAACAAATCAATGATCAATAGAGCAGCACATATAGCTTCACGCTGGATGTGTGTGTGTGTGTGTGTGTGTGTGTGTGTGTGTGTGTGTGTGTTGCTGTCAAAGGCCATATAGTGACTGGAGCATTTGGCTCTGTAAGTCAACAGGTTTAATCCAATTGGTCACAAACTCAACAGATCTGCTACAGTAATGACAGTCGATGTGGGTCGATGGCTTGTGGTCAGAGTAATTTGCTGCAGTCCACAGTGTAAATCCAGTAAAAGGAGGTCTGCTCCAGTGGGAGAACTGCAGTTGCCCAACTCGACAGGAAATGAGTGGAGAGGTTTTGCTGATGGCAGTAAAGAATGCCTCAGTAAAACACTCTTTATAACCTCTAACAAGGGAAATAAAAACTATGCATGCTGGTAGCAGATCAGAGCTCGTACCACAGCATGCATACTGGCCACCATCTTGGGTGGCCAGAACTGATTTACATGATTTACTGATTTACTGCTACTGGTATCAGTCTGATACTGGTGTTCCTTTACTCATACTCATAAAATATACCAACTTCTGCACAAAACGCAGCTCGTCATTGTCATATCACAGCAAACCAGTGACTACATTTCCCATCCTGCACTGCGGAATACAAACGTTTTACAGAAAACCCCAGCACATGAACAACTACACATATCTTTAATCCGTTTACATGGTGCACCGACTCTACGAGTCGCTGTGTTGTTACCATACAATCGAAATGAGTTGGTATGGGTTCCTAAGTCCATGCGAGCAAAATGGGCCGTGCTCTCTGGGTGGGATGTAATGACATACTCGCTCCTCCCCTGTCAATCACAGTGACATTAACCAATCATAGCCATGTGTGAGCTCATGTATGCAGACATGTCTGTTACGCTGCCCTGTGATGCAGCAGGAGCAGCAGTTTGAAAAGATATTATGGTTGGCTGACTTCATATGTCTCAGAGGAAGCATGTGACCATCCCCGGGGGGTAGCTGTCTTAAGATAGGGGAGACCTGACGAGTGGGTGTGAATTAGACAAGACTAAATTTAAGGAGAAAATTGAGGGAAATTCACTCAGCACAAAAAAAACAACAACAACAAAGAAATGAGTTGAATCAACAATTTCTGAATAATCCGAATTGAGAATTCAACAGTACTATTGGATAGACATACGACATACATGTATAAGCAGTTTATATGTATGCTGAACCCCATCCCCGTCAATTCCGAATTTGAAACACACCATATCTTATATGTTAGTCTGCCATGTTTGCCCTTTTCCACCGCTAGCATGAGACCAATCTAAGTATGATTTTATCCAAGAATGGTGTTTAATCCTTTTGTAAGCTGCTCTCCAACACTCACACTTCCATTAACTCATTATCACATTGTAACACACGATGAAAAAATTCTGAATTTAAGAACCTAGAGAATGAAGTTCCTTCCTCTCCTATTGTTATCACACCCCCTACAGGTACAGGACGCAGCTTTTTAATTGACTTTAAAGGTGCAAATTCGCTCGTAGACGTCTGTCTGAAAAGGATGGAGCCCATGCTGTGGAGTTTTAAGGCAAAAATGGAGTTATCAGCTTGGCTTTCTGGATAATATACCGAATGAAATGCTACGATGAAATGTTTTTGCGTCATTATCAGTCATTACAGACATTCTTACTCATTTTTTTTAATAAATCCCTCAAGGAGTAGAACTGAGATGTCCTTGTTTCAGCCTTGAAAGTGAATTAGCATGCTGCAGACATTCTGTGTATCTTTTCCCGAGGACATTGATGTTAAGTCCATCAGCTCACGTTGCTTGAGCGCAGCTGCTTAATTAGTGCAATTACCACTAAACAAATGTTTTTATTTTCTTTTGTTTTTTTCTTTTTTTTCGAAACACCTCATGCTCTGACAGATGGTTTTTTCGATAGGGAAAGTGGCAACACAAGTCTGAAAATCAGTGTAACAGATCCGGAAATGCACAGAAAAGACGAAACGGCAAAAAAAAACAAAAAAAAAAAAAAAAACATTTCAGCTTAAGTTTATCTCATTTACCTTGACAGAATTGTTTTAAAAATGAGTGCTATTTTTTATATAATGTCTATACAGATGTCTAACTGTCCTTAATATTTCATATGTAGAACAGCTACATTTGGGTGCGAAAGTTTTTTGCATCCCCCAGAGATTTTGAACGGGGAAAAGAACGTATAATACATTACACGCGTGATATGTTTAATATTTGAGCTAAACTAGTTACAGATTTCTTTCAATTTAAAATTTCATTTCATATAACTGTATTGAATTTCATATGAGGGGGGTTATAAGTATGTTACAACTACTAACACGTCCCTCTCTATAACCTTCTGACATTTGTAACTTGTCATACAAGTCAACTCTTGATAGGTTGAATTGTGGCAAATTTGTAACTGTGAGACCATCTTGGTTCAAATATGTTATTTTTAGTGACGATGTACAGTTGTGTGCAAAGGTTTGCATCCCCTGTGGTTTCTGGGTAGCTTTTACCAATTGTAAAAACTCTCTGTTACAATTGGTCTTCAACTAAAAGGAATTACAAAATGGAATATTCTTTTGGCACCATATTTTACATCATATTTACAATATGAAAAATATTTACAATATATTTACAGTATGTACGATTTTACAATATTCTTATCTGAAGAATTCTTTTTTTTACACACAGCTATTTGTCAACGCTAATGATTTTTTTTAATTTATTAAAGAACGATATGTAGTACTTTTTATGTGTTTTATAGTCATGTTAAATGTCATGGATTATCCGTGCAACAAGTTTGTTCCATCACCAGCCTGTTTTTCCCTCTCTCTCTTGAAAAATGAAAAGGAAAAAAAAAAAGAAAAAGAAAAAGAAAAAAGTTTGTCATTTTGTCATGTTACCAAGAAACCTTAAAGTGCGAACTTTATATGCTTTATACGGGCTTTATATGATGAGCCTGATTTAAATCCTGCTTAGAGGATATAAAATAAACTTGGGCTGCTAAAAAGGCAGAGTTTGGACATACAAGTTATAAGATAATAATTATATTACATTCAGAAATGGATATGCAAACTTTTAAATAGCTATTAACGTAGGGTGCGTTTAGTATTAATATCATAGCGTACACTTCTGGCTATTTTTGTTATTTGTGATAATAAAAAATAAAGAAATGTGAGATATAATACACCAAATGTTCCAATGGTGTGAATATAATCTCTGTTCTAAGTGTGTGCAAACTTATGATAAAAGTAACCAAGTCTAGTTAGATAAAAGTCTGTTGATTCACTTTTGATGCTGATATGCTGTCCACTTCTTTCTCTGTCCTCAGTGGGGTGATTCAGGCTTCTGGAAAGTTCTCCGCTTAGCCGCACGGCCCAGAGAATTACGGAGCAGAAAGACCCCGTGTTTTAAGCTGATAAAGCTGGGAGGAACGCATTTCCCAACAGGCTCTGGGGCTTATCTAGGTGACCAGCATGGAGCAGTGGCCCATACTTCCATGCTCTGAGGAGCAGGTTCTCCCGAGCGGACGTTCGCTACAGCGTCAGTGTACGGATGTGGAATCAGTGGAGGATTTGTATAAAAAAAAGTCCAGTTTGACGGATTCTGTACTGGTAAATAAATGAAATAAATGCATAAAGATATGCGGAACCTTGAAATCCTTGCTTTTCAGGTAGCCTGTCTTTGTAGATACAAAAAAAAAGGAAAAATACATTTGTTCACAGCTTTTTTTTCTTTTCCTTTTTTCATATTTTATTGACAGTATGCTAAACTTGTGAAATACATGACATTTTTCAAAGAGCACGGAGATTTTTAGAATATTTTCATAGCATTTAAAATCCAAATAAAGTCCCTTCTGTTCGAGTTTTTCTAGAGACATTTACAATTTAATAAATTCCAACACATCAACAGAACATGTGTAAAGTTTACCTTATAACCATTTGGAGGAATCGACCCGTCCAGTGTTGTTTCCGGGAAATTGGCTTTATCACATGACAGGAAGTGAAGTAAAAATAATTACATGTCTCCAACACTTATGTATACAGTTGTTTTCTTTCATGACGTCACTTCCAGTAAGGGAACCTAGTCAGCATCAACGCTCCCTGGTTTTTGCGAACATTCCAGTGCACTGGAAGGATTTTGCAATTGGGACAACCCTCAAAAATGGCCGACTCCCTGATCAGTGCCCTGACTACTGAACTAGGGAACTGATCGAGACACAGGTCATGTTTGTATTTTGTTAGCAAGAAGCTAAAAACAGCAAACTGTATAGTCAGTGTTAATAGATTTAACGAGTGAATATGTTTGTATGTTGATTGATCTAAAGCGTCTACTAGTATATGCAGTATAATGCATTTAAATGTAAAGAAGTGCTGCTTTGTTTACTGTTCAGACTGTGAGCAGCCATGTTGATTTGATGTCGCTTTCTGAGCTCAGGGTTGAGGAGATTGTTTGAGTAGTTTTCTTGGGTTTTTCATGGTCTGAGGTCGGAAATTCCGAGTTACGGGTTTGAGTCGAATGCAGCGTATAATCTGTCAGGCGGGTTTAATATGAAATAGACTCTAACTTCAAGGCACAATGAAAACACTTGTCGACTTTGTGGGGTTTTTTTTATTGTGTAGATATGCAGAGCATCAGAGTTTATCAGAGAAGTAGCAGCTCAAAGGAGTATAAATGACGCTTCCAGAGAAATCCTATCCTTCACCATTATATTCTGTGGCACAAGTCAAACCGGGTTTTTCTCTGTTTGACAGTCTGTCTTTAACCATGCAGACTTTTGGGTTGACATTCTGTTTTGCCATTAGTGTCCATCACTCCCCTGACTGTGTGTGTGTGTGTGTGTGTGTGTGGTGCGAGAAAAGAGGAGCAAGAGCAGTTTAAACTGTGCATTCAGAAATGTGTGTGTCTGTGTGCGTGTGTGTGTGTGTGTGTGTGTGTGTGTGCATGCGCGCACATTGCTGACACACAACGTGACCCAAACGTCCCAGTGAGTGTGTCAGAGTAAAAGCAGAAGACAGGCCTGTTATCTTCATGCTTCCCAGCATTCCAGGGTAGAAAAATATTTTAACATATTCATTTTTTTTTCTTTTCTTTCTTTTTTTGCAGTGTTCTGAACTGTTTTTTTTTTTTTTTTAAAGAAAGATATCATAGATAATAGACAACATGGCTCACACCATCTCTGACATACGTGGGAAAGTAAATAACTGTATGTATTTAATGCAAATTCTGAAGTATGCAGAATGACTTTATTAAAGAATTAGAAATTTGGATAGAGATGTTCTCACTTTAAATGTCTAAAAATCTAAACATAAATAGAATGAATTAATAAATAATTATACCACAGTGGTGCTGAATGCTTGATTCTGATTGGTCGGAAGTCTTGGATTCATTTTCTATAACAGAACGGCGCAGACGTTAGTTTGTATTAATGTATTCTTTCTGATACGTTAGTTTTCTTTATTTACATTTACATTTATTCGTTTAGCAGAAGCTTTTATCCAAAGCGACATACAAATGAGGAAATACAAGCAAAGCAATATATCAAGCGGAGAACAACAGAAGTAGTGCTACCATACAAGATCTTTTAATTGAGTTCCAGAGAAGCAAAGTGCGCAGAGTCGAGGTGTAAGAGTACAGAGTACGTTTATTTATTTATTTATTTGTTTGTTTGTTTATTTTTAAAGGATAATGTGGGATTGGTGTTTTAGGGGTTAGTTAGGTGTTCACGGAAGAGGTGGTTCTTTAACTGTTTTTTGAAGATGGTGAGAGATTCTGCGGTCCGGATTGAGGTCGGAAGTTCATTCCACCACTGAGGGACAGTTAGTGTGAAGGTTCTGGAAAAGGATCTTGAGCAACGCTGAGTAGGCACTACTAAGCGTCAGTCATTAATCGATCTCAGATTGCGTGAGGGAACGTAAGACATCAGGAGAGAGTTGAGGTTGGAGGGTGCTCTTCCAGACAATGTCTTGTAGGTGAGCATCAAGGCCTTGAATTTGATGCGGGCGTCTACAGGAAGCCAGTGGAGGGAGATGAAGTGGGGTGTGACATGGGTTCTTTTGGGCTGGTTGAAGACGAGGCGTGCTGCTACATTATGAATCATCTGAAGGGGTTTGATGGAGCTGGCTGGGAGGCCCGAGAGTAGTGCATTGCAGTAGTCCAGTTTTAATATGACAAGAGCCTGGACTTGTATCTGTGTAGCCTGTTCAGTGAGATAGGGTCTGATTTTCTTGATGTTGTACAGGATGAACCTACAGGACCGTGCAGTTGATGAAATGTGGTCTGTGAAGGTCAAGCTGTCATCAGAAGTCACCCCAAGGTTCCTGGCTGTCCTGGTTGGCTTGAGTGTGATTGAGACGAGCTGTTCAGCGAGGTTGTGGTTGATTGAGGGGCAGGCTGGGATGATGAGAAGCTCAGATTATATTATATATAGAAATATATATTCTAATATTTCTATAGCAAACAACGTACATGGTGGATGCTCCACGTAAATAAATGTAAAAACGTGTTTAATTATTGATCTCTGTTGATGTGTTCTGTAAGGAGATGTTTATTTAACATTTCTGGAAGGAGTCTCCAGTGCCAGAGCTTTATAACAGTCTGAGGTAACACTATAATTTTAAGTTTTCTGATGCAGGAAATGCTCCTGTTTGAGTGCTTACTTCTGTCCCTCTTGACCTCTGTACTTTACCAGAGATCAGACGGCCTTTTCATGCTAATAAATTCCGAACTGGTTCTAGAGCTACTACTCAGGCTTGCTCATACAATTTACCTTCCTGTCTCCAGCCTCTTTTGATCACCGCTCCTCAAAACCTTTTGATTTACCAACCCGGCTCTGTTAGTATTCCTGACACAAGCGTGCCGATGCGAACAGCTCATAAAACATGCAAAACGCCATCTGCATTGTGCTCCCTATGGGCACGAGCTCCTAATCAACAACAACCAAGAGACTCAACAGCTCACTCTTTTTGTTCTGTTGATGTGGGAAGCACTGCTACATCCAAACACGTCTGTAAAACTCTCAGTGGATAATTGGATGATGACACAACCAGCACTGGTCGGTGTGTATGTTTTGTCTGATTATACTTATTGTCGGCTTCTGCTGTGCGTCAGCTTTGGAACATAGGAATGATGAAAAATGTCTGGTTTGGTGTGACGGTGAAAAGGGGTTTTTCTCAGGCTATCTGAGAGTAAATGATGTGTCGTTCATGAGCGACTCGACGCTCACACGGTTTGTTTGTTTGTTTTTTTGTTGTGAAGGTTTGGAACTGACTCAACTCAACTTATTTTTTTAAAATAAGGACAAGATCCTGTGGTGCTCTTGCTGAAAATATATCAGTATCCATCTCTAAGGCTGTAAATTACACACAGTGAAACTGTAATCAAAAAGAATCCAATGGATCTTATGAGTCATTTGATAATGATTCAGTATAATGATTTAGAGCCAAGTTCAAGTTAAGATGTATATATATGTATATACGTCATCTGTGTGTGACTGAGGAAGTATAATGTGTACATTGTAGAGGTTTGGGGTGGTGAATGGTTATTATCTGGAGAGAAATTCTCTTTAAATCTACATTATATATATATATATATCTGACTCACTGAAAAGAATCGTTATTCCTATTGCTGTCTGACATATTTGTTTCCTTCCTTCCTTTCAAATGAACCACGGGCCAAAAACAAGTGGAGGCTTCATTCTAGTCAAAGCCCCAGCAGTAAGCAGCTAGAGGGCGACACTAACCACTAAACAGATGGCAAGAGAGCCAGAGGACGGCCAGCACTGGGACAATCAGGCCACATTAAATGACAATTACATGCGTGGCTAACTCCATCACAAGCATCTGAAAAACTTAAACAGATGGGAACAGGATCTGAGCTGTGCTTTCAGATACTGCCAGACAAAATGTCGACGTTACAATGCATTCCCTTTCACTAAGCTTACCTGAGTAGAACATAATCCTTCAACCCATGGTTGATTTAGCACACGGATGAGCCTCTGAGCCACTACAAGTGTTTTAAAGTGAAAGCAGAACACAGAGCGACGTTCCCAAGAGACCATCATATCAAAAAACGGTGTACACTTCAAGAAGAGGAAATCCCGACGGCTCATGAGGTGCTGCACAGAAGCGCCCCGGGAGATGTCCGAGATCTCGGTGGAGAGAACGAACAAGCACTGTGATGGATAAATGAAGAGGAATGCGGAGAGTGAAAGAAATTGATAACGTAGCTTATTCTCGAAAGTAAACTAAAATTATGGCCGTCAATGAATAAACTGCATTGGTAAGCACTTTCTGGACATGTCTATGGAATAGGAAGCCATTTTGAATTCAGTTTTTATTGAGGAAGTCTTGTCCTGAACATGCTAAAGTTAAAGCAGTGTGTTTCAGAAACATGCTGCCATACGTTAATAGGGCCCTGGGAAAATGAGTCCAAACTACATAAAACCTTTGGAAAAGTTTATTTAAGGTGTGTTAACAGAATTTTGAACTGGGGAACGTAGGACCCTGGGAAGAGCGAAATGACCCCGACTAAAACTACCAATAAACAAAAACGACTAGCACTTCTACTAAGTCCAAGTTAACTATCAAAATTAACACTAGTTCAAACAGGGTTACACATGCTACCTTAACATAAGTTTTTGTTCAGCACAATTATGAGAAGATTCATCTTATGGTATTCAACACATAAAATGGCGTGTTGATGTTTGTCAATGTTGTGAGTTAGCAGTTTATGCTAAGTATTTATAGTGTAATTTGAGTCGTACAGAGGCTTGTTTTAGATGTTAAACTGGCGAGGAAAATGCTAATATTCTGGATAGTTTTGTCCCGTTTCTATTTTTATTCTGCCTTCTATAAAAGACTTAACAGCCAAATGCTAGCAGTTTACTTAAGCCCAATTTAGCCTATTTAGCATATGAAATTCTTCATACTGTGTTTGTAATCTACTCACAGACGTGCTAAATAGAGTGCTAGTGTATATCTGATCCCCAGAGGAAGTTCAGTGTTTTCAGCATTTTAACACTTCCACACCAATTCATCTTGTACTGCTGTGCTTCTGCTGTGGCTTGACACCGCTGTTTTAGCAGGTCTCCGTAGAATTTCGAATACAGCAGCAGCTGGCCGCTGTGTCAATGCATTCTGCTCCATGAAAAGACAGTGTTCTCAAACCGCTGAGCTGTGGGCTTCAGTCACTTCTTCCCTCCTTGCGAGACTGAGAGTTCGTGACATTATTGGATTTCGAAATCATATGAGGGTTTTGAAAATGCTGGCTGTGAGAGGAAAAGACCACACAGTGTATTGGATTCATCGTGCCGGTCAGCTAAGACTGTCTGCTCTTTCTGGATGCAGTTCGGTATCTTCTTGGATAAAAATATTACTCGTGACAGTTCATGATGCCATGCCGAATTGTCTGTGCTTGGCTGGATTGGTGCTCTACGCTGGGTGATATTGTTCCCAAGGATATGTCCTCGATATAGCTGGCATTGTCTATGTTATGTCTGAAGAATTGCAACTGTGTCTAACTGTTTGTGTGAAACTTCCAGAACAGGTTACTATTTCCATTTCAGACGTTACATATAACCAAAACAAACACCGGAATAGGATTGAGGAGTATTTGGCCATGCAAGCTTTGTGTTCAAGTTCTCATCTTGTCCATGATTGGCAAAGTCTTCAACATTAAATTTTTTATTCTGACTTCTACAAAGATCATAATGATGGTCCATATTAGATAGACCCTTTTCCCAACCACTTTATTAGGAACACCGATACACCTGCACATTCATTCCATTATGCAATTATCCAGTCAACCAATGTGGCAGCAACACAATGTATAAAATCAAGCAGATACAGGTCAAGAACTTCAGTTAATGTTCATAGCAAATATGTAAACTCGGTGACTCCGTGAAACTGCTGAGTCCTGGGGATTTTCACACGCTACAGTCTCTAGATTTTACACAGAATGGTGAGTCAAACAAAAAAACATCCAGTGAGCGACAGAGCCTTGTTGATGAGAGAGGACAGGAGAGAATGGTCAGACTGACAGGAAGGCTACTGCATCTCAAAACTCAAAACTCTTTACAAGCGCGGTGAGCAGAAATGCATCTCAGAACTCACAAAGTGCTCACAAATGGGCTACAACAGGAGAAGCCCATATCTTTTTTCCTCATTCAATCAGCCAACAACAGGAATCTGAGGCTACAGTGGGCACAGGCTCAGCAAGACTGGACATCTGACGACTGGAAAAACATCACCTGGGCTTCAACTGCGAGTTTGGTGTTCCTAACCGGTGAGTGTATATCCCATCAAAATTGACACGTTGGTAAAGATTCCATGATGTTCTGTAGGAAAAGAGGATGTGTGCTTTTTGTTCATCAGCCGTCTGTTTTACCCCACTCACAGAAACTCAAGTGACCTTTCCGACTTTCATTGTCTGTGTGCATGAAGAACTGTACATGAAACTGTGTGGAAAGTTATATAACTGCCAATCAAAAGTTTTCAAACACCATGTATTAACTTTTTTTTTGTTCAACTTCAAGAAATGGGTCATTTAAATGCCAGAGTTCAGTCCAATTATCTGCCAAAGTAAAAATGTTTGGAGGTGATTTTTACACGTGGTAATAAAGGGCGCGCTGACCTGTTGAATTTTAAACGCTGGTGAGTTACCTCTGATCATTCACGCCCTTAGAAGTGGGAGTACACTTGTTACAGCCTCGCTGAGTGTCAGTCTGGGTCACACCTAAGCTCCATCTCACCCAGGAACTTTTCTTCCTTGGACAGATTTTCACACCGCAAGCAGAGAATTACTGAAACCTTCGCCCCATTGTCTGCTTTGAAACTGGTGCACCAAACTGTCTGAGACAGAAACAAGCTAAATGATTTTTTATTATATAGTCAATTATGCTGCATTGATTACATCTGTGTAAATATATTACATTTGATGCAGACGCCATTTGCAAAACCGGATTAAGATAAACTACTCTCTGTCCTTTGGCAGATGCTTTTATTGAGAAGCTGACATTTTTAAATATGCTGTCACAATCGTGTTAACAACAGATTAACAACAATAAAAGCCTCAGCAAAGCACCAGGATATAAGTAGAGGAAATGATTATTTGATGAATAATATTTATGAATATTTGGTTAATAAAAAATACAGCAATGAGAAATGTGTATTTGGTTGATTAAATAAGACACTCTTTATGTATTATTATGACTTTATACGGCGTTGCTGTTTAATACTTGCTTCTGATTGGTCAGAAGGTGTTGATTCATTTTCTATAACAGCATTTTTTGTGTCTGCAAAAACTCTTAGAAATCCTGTACGGACTGGCCAGTAGTTCTGTATCTGACTGTATGTATGTATATAGAGAGAGAGAGTTAGATGGCTTATTATACCATTCTATACAAAGCCACTTGTGTGTGCTAATTTATGATACACTGGCCATGTTGTACAAACTGCTTATTATCCGATTATCAATAAACCCATTAGCTATCCACTTGATAGAGCTAGGTTGACATTTTCCAAAATGTCCATTTTCTCAAAGGAAGTTATTTTTTTGGATATTTTACCTATCAAACACTCACCTTTGTGAAAACTACTTATTCTCACAACTGTACATCATTTTGGCCCATCACCAACGATCTTTTAACCAAATGTGCAGTGTTTCAAGGACAGTAGTGGTGCCTCATTGGCTGTCTGAAGAGTGTGATATCAGTTGAACTGACAACCACAGAAAGCTTTAATAGAGTTATGTTCGCTAACTGTGCTGCCTAACTGTCCTGTGTCCTATATCTCCATGCCTGCTGATATAATCGGTGACGCAGAGCTTCACCAAGGATTCAGTCAGGATGTTATATTATAGCCAGGGATAGCGAGTACATCTGATACTCCTTATATATGGTTGAGAAAAGAAAAAAAGCATTTAAAATAGAAATTCTTTGCTAGGAAAAAAGACAATTTATCAAACACGGCATTGTGGAGGGTCTCTTCAGATTTAATATGCTGTAAAAATAAAATATCAACACTCATACAAACAAACTTGCATTATAATGTGTAGGTAATGGCACAAATTCTGGAAATGTGTTGCTAGGCGATAACATTTAAACTAGCATGCTGCAGTTAGATACCGCAGGTTTGCTTTTGTTAGCTAGCACAGCTAGTGTTGGTCAAGTGAAAATGTGTTTGACGTTTTGTGTGTAAAAAGTACGTCGCTTGGTTACGTAGCTTGTTTTCAAGGAAGCTTGTATACTTTTTCCAGTTGTGCTTCCTGTGGCTAAACCAGGACTGTTTGCAGCTAGCAATATTAGGTTAGCAGAACGTTTTCTGTTTCAGTTAACGTTACTATATGTTCTTTTTGGTTCAAAGAACGTTCAATCTGTCAGGTGTTTCTCTGTGCCATACTTTTCAAACATTTATAGCTACAATTTAGTTCTTGTTATTATGTACGTTTTAGCAGCTTTAAACAGTCATTCCCTCACCAGCCTCTCTCTCTCTTTTTTTTGTTGTTGTTACTATAGAAACGATAACATATTATCATGAGCACATTATTATACACCTGTGATTCGCCTTGCAGCCGGAACACCTGTTTCATACTGTTTGAGAATTCAACAGCAATGTAGGATATCAAATGCTGCAACATTCAATGCTGATGACGTTGAAGACATGCGACCGTGGTGTAGTTCGTTTATAGCACAACTTTAGCTTTTTACTTCTGGCGATTGTATTTAGGCTTCAAAATTCATAAAAGTTGTGTTCATGTGTGAAAATTATCTTGAACAAACGTTTGTTCATCACAGAGATTTTTTTTCTGCAATAATCCGAAAGCGAATTGAAAAATCCTGTTGGCTTTTTGTCGAAGAAACCACGGTGATGCTAACTTCCGGGTTGGCCTACAAAACTATATAATCTCTGCAGCATTATATAGCCAAACCTTTTCAAAAGTTCTTACAGGATACCATCCATCCATCCATCCATCTTCTACCGCTTACTCCTTTTCAGGGTCACGGTCAACCTGGAGCCTATCCCAGGAAGCATCGGGCACAAGGCGGGTACACCCTGGACAGGGTGCCAATCCATCGCAGGGCACACAAACACATATACATATTCACACACCCATTCATACACTACGGACACTTTGGACATGCCAATCAGCCTACCATGCATGTCTTTGGACTGGGGGAGGAAACCGGAGTACCCGGAGGAAACCCCCACAGCACGGGGAGAACATGCAAACTCCGCACACACAGGGCCACGGTGGGAATCGAAACCCCACCCTGGAGGTGTGAGGCAAATGTGATAACCGTTAAGCCACCATGTGCCCCTCTTACAGGATACTTTATTTAAAATACTGTATGATCAGTAATACATGTATATCTTCATATTCGCAGTACCGTTTGCTAGTTGTCATGCTGGATGCTAGCTAGTTAGCTATGGTCTTGTATCTTGTGGCTATTACTCTCTGACTAACACATGGAAGAATATCATAACAGTTAACATTGAGACCAAAGTTGAAATATAGAAAGATTGGGCGACCATTATTCTAGTTTTTGAAGGATGTCTAACATTAGCGTTAGCTATCATGGACTAGAAGGTTAGCATACCTTTATCTGCTGAAGCAGCACTACAAAATGTGTTTCTGTAAGCTTTTCAGTTCACTTTATAGTTTTACATTACACATTTACTTTGGAATGTTGTTTAGGGTATTATGTAGTTTTGCCTTTTTCTGGTAGCAACTTCTATATGAATCGATGTGAAATGTACATAATTGCCCCCCCCCCCCCCCCCCCACGGGAAGTGAAGAGAAAATGTGCCAGTTCGGATGATTTTACTACATGCCTCATGAGAGGCATTCATTTTCCTAATATGCACTACGCGGAAAACCATTTCACAAAATGAAATGAGAAAACGTGTGCAGGCTGCAGAGAGAAGCAGTGCGCAGGAGTCAAAGACCAAACACATCAAGCCTGGAATTGTGACTGTGTGGAACAAAAGAGGTGGTTAGAGATTTAACGTTTCTTGCTCTGGACGCCTGCAGAAGTGAAATACGGCACACACACAGGCCTATAGACGAGTGTACAGGGGTATAGAGTGTACACAGTGAAATATGAGAGACTGCCAGTGGGTCAGTAAGTCACCGAGTCAAAGAGCCTCTTCTGTGTAAGTGTGTGTGTGAGTGTGTGCGCTTGTGTGTATATCTAAGTGTGTACCAGTCTATCTAAAAAGAGTTGCCTGAGAAACCAACCAGCTGCTGTCAGTAATTTAGGACAGCTCAAGAGTTCTTGGAATGAGGGTTGTATGTACTCTTTATTTAGTCTCTCTCATTAGGTATACAGTGTCTTAACAGGTAATAAATAAATAATACCTCAGCATTTCACCTAGTCCACTGAGGTCTGTAAATCAAATGTCGTTGGCTGTCCCTTGGTCTAAGCAAAAGTCAAAGGGTGATCGGACATTCGCTATACTTGCTCCTAAATTATGGGATAATCTCCCCTTCATATTCACTTGGCCGCTTCAGTGGAGATTTTAATGTCTTTTTTTAAACAAACAAACAAACAAACAAACAAAAAACAATTCAGCAAAAGAGTTTGTTTAGAGTATGAAGGGGGAAAAATTGAAGAAAAGAACATTAAAAAAGACAAATAAGCACATGCATAAGAAATAAAATAAGAAATAAGAACAAGACAGTGGAAGAAAGAAAAAGAAATAAAAGAAGAAAACAAAGTAAGAAGTGGAAAGAATTTAAAAATAGAGAAAAAAAAATAAACAGGAAAGAAATGTTATGTATATGTATACTGTGTGTGTATATTTATCTCTTACCTAATAAAAATAATATTAAATAAAATACACACAAAAAAAGAGAAAAAGCAACAAAAGTGAAGAAAGAAAGACAAGGGGAAAAACCATAAAAAAGGAAATGAAAATAAATAAAAGAAAAAAATAAAGATTATAAATAAATGTGGGTAATAAAAGAAAAGAAAAAAGAAAGAAGAACAAGACGAGAAAGGAAAAAGCAACAACAACAGACAAGACAAGGAAATGAAGACGTTTCTAGTTTGTATCCCACCCAAACTGACAGTTCTGGGTTCTGTCTCAAATCGCGTACTACCACACTAAATAGTATATCTAATATGAACCGTAACCGTGTTATTTCATACATACTATTAGTTGCGGTTTGGGACGTTGCCTTCAAACACATGGGTAGAAATCATAAGGGAAAGACAGACACGCCCTCATGACACAGAGCCGCCCTTAGGATAAGCCCCGCCCCCTCCAACATTCCATTGGAGCGTTCCTGACATGCGTTAGCTGTGATTGGTTGTTGTGGTTGTCAATCGTTTATTTCGTTCTTTTAATTCATTGTCCGGTGGAGCACACGGGTTCATGTTTCGGTGTGGGCACTGGAGAGGGAGGAAGTGAATAATTTAAATGTCTCAAATAGCGAAAAGAGACGGAAGGATACGGCAGCGGGTATTGTCTGACACCGGGAGGGTTTTTTATTTGTATTTTTATTTTTTAATGTTAATGCTGTCATGTCAGTTCTCAGTCGTGCCTTTGTTTACTAACGCTCGGTGCTTTATAAAGTAGAGACAGAGACGTTACGTGACATTTCCATTAACGCAGATTGTGAGGTGTGTTCGGCTAATTAACAGGCTTGTTTATTAAACGGATATCCGGTTATGGTGCTTTATCAGACAGAATCTCAGGTTTGTGTACACAAAGAAGATTAACGGCGTGCGTCTTCTGGGAAGAGACCGGAATAACTCGTAAAAAATAAAATAAAAAAAAAAGCGCTGTGTGGTTCGTTTTACTAGTCGAGCGGATGGTGAGATGGCAACAACAATAACAGCATCACCGACAACAACAACAAAAGGACTGACCAGTGAAGAGACAGACACGACAAACAGCGCCACATTATCTACAATGGCAGCATCTTTAGCTTTAAACAACAGGGTTTACTCTCTGGACGACTTCGATACCGTGGCCACCGTCGGTGAGTTACTTTTCGACCTGTTTTACACTGAAGTCACAGCTGGAAATTTTGTAGTACTTCCACTGGATAATAGAAACGCTGTGTAGTGAGTGTCCTCCCTACAGCGACACTGAATTCTCCATTCTGATTGGTCAGCAGCTCTGACAGTAGTTCCGGCTGAAATTCAAATTTATATTAATGCACTTGTTCCATAGTAACCGCTCATTCACTCGGACTTGTATGGCGGATGCGCGAAATAATCTAGCACTGATAATAAACTGCGTCCCAATTCGCCTGCTTATACTATGTGCTAAAAGTATGTACTTTTGTAAATGGTAAATGGTCAGCACTTATATAACGCTTTTTTCCCCCAAAGTTTCATTCACACACACACTCACACACCAATGGCAGCACTAGGCGCTAGCTTGCCATCAGGAGGAACTTGGGGTTCAGCGTCTCGCCCATGGACACTTCGGTATGTGGAGTCATGTGGGCCGGGAATCGAACCGCCAACCCTACGATTAGTGGACGACCCGCTCTACCACCTGATCCACAGCCGCCCAAGGCTGCCCCAGCTTCCGTGTAACGGAAGAGAACGTTGTTGCCCGGAAGAGAACGCTGTCACATGTAACCACGCTGTATTTCAGCCTTTCTTCTTCCAGTATTCCTGATATAATTTACACTATATAATTTAATCCATCATTCCCTTGACTTTTTTTTCCACATTTCATTTGCGCCTCTCTTAAAAGGCGTCCTTGATTTCAGCGGACCGTTACGAAACTCCTCTTTTTCCTTTCGCGCAAGGAGTTGTGGGAAGTATTAGCTGAAAAAGTGTCCACCGATCCATACTTTGAAAATCTACCGAAAGTCGTAGACCATCCGAGTACCTTTTTGGATACTTATTTCAACATACTACGATTTGGGACACAAGCCACTTTTTCCACTGCACGGTACGACTCGACTCGGCTCGCTTTACTTTTCTGAGCTTGAGTTTCCCCTGCGGTTTAGTGTCGCCTCAACGTGGGTGCCATCTTCCTCTCGCCCTCACGCAGGAATAACGTTGTATTATGGAAGTCCTGTACGAATACACGGTCAGGCCGTATTCCGAACGCCTTTCCTGATCACTGAACACGGAGCCTATTAAGGATGGAAAATAACGGCGTTCTAGAACCTCCGTAGTGCTCGATATGAGTAAGTTAGATTCAGCCGCGACAGGAGAGACTTCCATAAACGCCTGTTTGGAAATCGGTAACAAACGAGATGTAAAAATCTAAGACAGAAACCTTTGTTGTAATTTTATCTGTAATGAGAGAAACGATACATAATTTTCGATTAATAGAATAATTCCATACGCAAAGTATGTATTAAATGACACGCATATATTCAGTCACGATACAGAACCATTCGTTAAGGACAATTCCCTACTCCCCCAAGTTAAAAAAAATCCCCCCAAAAAGCCCCCAAAAAGCAAGCCGAGTCGTGCCGTACCCCGCAGTGAAAAAGCGCCATAATTCTCATCTCGGATACCATTTAGTACGGATAGTAGGCGAATTGGGATGCAGGGTGATTAAAATATTGTGGTGTTGTTTAAGAAAGATTATATCACAGCGTGGTTGAATGCTCAAATCTGATCGGTCAGATTATTTTTTTCATAACAGCACGGCTCAAAGTAGTTCCAGTTGTATTTTGAATGATAGCTTAATGTTAATATGCTTGTTCTAATACATCATTGTTTCCATAGTAACACAGGGATTAACCTACGACTAATAATAAACTGATTAAAAAAAAATAAAATAAACTTGTTTAACAAGTGTTTCTGCACAGAGGCATTTATTTAAAATTTTATGAAGGAGTCTCCAGTGTCAGCGCTTTGTCAGTCAGTAATTTTTCCACTATGGAAAGTCTCCAGGGCAGAGATCCTTGCATTTTGTCATTTCTTGATAACATCACATGCTGCCTGTTTTGTCATATTACCTTAAAGAAAAAGAGAAAATGAAAGAAATGACCATTTATAAGTCATGCCATTAGTGCTAATAGGACAATGGTTTGCTTCTCAGACTGTCCGCAACATTAAATATAAACCGATGGACAGTTACAAAGTGTGACATGATGATGTTTTTGTTTAATAAATTATAAAGATGTAATCATTGACACATTGCCGAGGTATGAGAGGAATAAAACACTTCAGGACATACTGTTTTAGATAAAATGATCAACTTCAGCATGGTAACTTTAAGTTTGCTTCGTGTAGGGTCGAATCACACACACCCTTCTTCCTTCTTCCTCTTCTTCTTCCTCCTCTTGTCTTCCACGTTTGCCATTCTTAAAGCACACCTATTATGGTTTTTGAAACGTGCCTACTTTTGTTTTAGAGGTCTCATACAATAGATTTACATGCACCCACGGTCAAAAAACACTTTAATGTGCTCATAATTTAAACTGCAGCGTTACCCCCCCCCCCCCCCCCAGTGTCACAAACGACTCATTAAATGATCCGTTCTAAAGGATTCATTCTAAACTCCTCCTTTCAGAGAGCATACTCTGCTTTGATTGGTCAGATGTCCCAGTCTGTTGTGATTGGTTTAACGCTGTCAGCGTTTGTCGAAAAGGAAACGCCCACTACCGCAACGAGTTTCAGCGAGCAGCCGATGGAGACCAGAGGCGGGGCTTATTGTTACGAACCTACGTAGGTTAGTACAGGAAGTAAAGTCTGGAATCACTAACGACTCGATTCAGCTGTTCAGAATCGGTTCCTTCTTTTGCGAGTCAATAACTCTGTTTGTCGTGCGCTTTGATTTTTTTAAACTTTGCAGACTTTTTACGTTCACAAACAGCTACGTATATAACACACTACATTAAAGGTAATATCTGAAAAACCATAATAGGTGCGCTTTAACCGGAGGCTTATTCGAAATGTGTCTAAAAATCACCTACTATTATAGTCTATTTTGTGTACAGTCTTCTGGATTTTCTAGATTAGAGATTTGACCAAAGACAGTTACAGAATTCACATTTAAATCGAAATGATCTTAAAATGAATAAATCATGTACCCATTAAACAAATAAATAATCATGCGAAAATAGAAAACAACCCCATTGTGATGCAGCTCACGACAACGATCCCGACGAAGGCAAGAAAGTTTTATGAAAGACCGAGCTTGGCAGTGTGTTTAACATCACCGTGCATGAAACGTCTAAACATTTTACAGTTCGACCCGGAAAGCTGACGGACTGGGATGTTTGGCCTCTGACATGCCATCTAATAATGATCCTTTGTAATTATTCTGGTTGTACAAGTATATGTGTGAACAATGCAGCTTGTGCTGATGTCAGTTTTGGGTCGTTTGCCCAAAAATGTTTGGGAACTCCTGCATTAAATCTTTAGTACCAACGATGCACAAGCAACATGACTGTATAATCCAGTCAGAACAGTCACAGCCCTTTCGCTAAATCTCCTGAATCTGGTCAAATGAGATATAGTTGACTAAAACTGGCACCTGGGATCGTAAATATCTGAATGAATGAATGTGAAATTTCACCTTCGGATAAGTAAATATTCTGAAAGTACGGACCGTATTTGACCAGTGATGTTTGTTCAGGCAGTGCAAATTTTAGTTTTAATAATTAGTTAAAAAAAAAATAACACTTGTTGATGAACTTATTCTTGGTATGTCTTATTGAGATGCACTGTTGTAACAGGGACTTGGAGGTGAGAATTTCAGCCTACTTTTAGATGGTTAGTGTTGCGAGGAGTTTTTCAGAGCTGTCTCAGTAACCGTGTGCCTGGGCTATGACATTTCCTCTTTCTGAGGAGACTTCCTCGACATATTCATAGCTCTGACACCTTTTAATTCGTTTCGTTTGGCACATTCATCTTCCCCTGACAAAAGTGTTAGAAAATGATATTTAAGTGTGTGCTAGCGCAAGTCTGTTTGAGCACGAGTGAAAAACGGAGCGCTAGTACTGTTTTAAAGGTGCATTAGCTGAGGCGAGTGAAGATGGGAGCTCTAGTGGTTAGTTGGGTGAAGTGCAATGGAACAACGGCACGGTCTCCCATTCTCGACAATTTACACAAAGTCGGGCTTTCAGAATCTGTGATGGCCAGCCGAGTTTGAATAAATGGGTGTTAGCATTTCAGCCTGACCTGTGGTTAAAAATAAAAGAATTCGCAGGAAGGCAACATCTTTTTTTGTTTGGGGATTTTTTTTTTTTGGTGGCGGGGGGGGGGGGGGGGGGGCTAGCAATTTAGCTAGCTTATTGCTAAACCTCCCGAGTCCTGACTCCTAATGACGGATCTGTTTTCATACATCAAGGTTTCCATCCATACATTTTCTACACCGCTTATCCTACAGGCTCGCTGGGAACCTGGAGCCTATCCCAGGGAGCATCGGGCACAAGGTGCCAATCCATCGCAGGGCACAATCACATATACACATTCACACACCCATTCATTCACTACGGACACTTTGGACATGCCAGTCAGCCTACCATTGGATCTTTGGACTTGGGGAGGAAACTGGAA
Organism: Ictalurus furcatus; assembly: GCF_023375685.1. Classification (NCBI taxonomy): domain Eukaryota; kingdom Metazoa; phylum Chordata; class Actinopteri; order Siluriformes; family Ictaluridae; genus Ictalurus; species Ictalurus furcatus. The sequence goes on from NC_071280.1 coordinate 15,462,928, forward strand.
TACCTGGAGGAAACCCTCGCAGCATGTGGAGAACAAACCTTGGAGGTGTGAGGAGAACGTGCTAACCACTAAACCACCGTGCGCCCACATTGAGGTTTATCTGCCCAAAAAATTTAGGAAACTAGAGACTAAAAGTAAAACATGTCAACTTAAACGCTCAAATATGGATTTTTTTAATTAATTAATTAATTAATTTTTCAGCCTCGTATATGAAAGTATTATGAAAATGTGAGTAGCACTGAAACGGTGATTCAGATACAAAGAGACAAAACAGAAAAATGGTGACGCACGCTGTAGTCAGCTTATTTTTAGACACGTCACCCTGTGTCTGTGTGTGGTAGTGCTTGTGGTACTCCTTGTGGCCTTTTTGGTCATTGGTGTGTGAATTTGAAAGGACAACTCCTCCTCTAGGGCCTGAGGGATGAGAAGTAGGTCATGTTAGGACACACACACACACACACACACACGCATTACCTCAGAGTTTCATACTTACAAGTGCTAACATGTCGTCTTTTACCAGAAGACATATTTGATGAATCGGTGTAACGTCCTAACACGGTCATTAATGAAACCCTTTATGCCGTTTATTGCATTTCTATTAACCTTAACCTTTATTTGGATAGAGATGGTGTTTTGCTGCCCCAAAACATTATGGTGGTTCAACTAGAGGTCTCGTGCTAAGGACTGTCACGGCATCACTTTCAAGCGCACTTGGGGATTAAACTGCTTGAAAGCCAAGTTACAACACTATAAACATTCAACCAGATTCAAGAGGATGTGAAGCGGTGTTTGGGGCGTGTCTATAAAAATGACTAAGAGGCCAATCCAAATACAAACAAACATTCTGAGCCGGAAGGCAGGTTTCCAACCAGATACAAGTAATACACTTGTTCTGAGACAATGACTTAAACTATTATTATTATTGAATCATTGCTACCTAATTTTTTCACATTATTTATACTATTAAGGAATGAAAGATTTTGACTATTGCACCTTTTTAAGTTTCCTCCACAGAAAAGTCTTCAGGACAAAGGCCTTTTTGATTTCTCTGTAACATGTCAAGCTGCAAATTTTTTTAGTCATAAATAAGCAACTGTTTGTAGCTGCTATAGCATAAATGATTGTTTCTTGTTTCTTGGCTGTTCCACAACATTCAATTTAATTATAAATGGATACACCGCATATTGCTGTGGTTATTGGGGGGGACTCTTTGGGACAAAACCCATCAACGCCAGGGTGGTAACAGTAACTCCATTTTGTGTCGAGTGGCATCACACCAAACCATGGTGGATTATTTTCCAATGACGGCGCACTCTGTTGTTTTATTCCTTATATATGTAGACAAAACCATCTCTACAAGTGTTTGTTACTAATCAAGTCAACATTCCCTAAAACGGTCAATATGATGGTTTTTATCATTTTCAAACTTTCATTTCTCTTTTTGTCTTTTATGCCACTAAACACTAAAATCCCCCAAACCTAGCACCTACAACTGGATATATATATAAGACCGTGTAAGTCGAGACAGTGCAATTTGGAGATGTTTTTATCTGACAGTTCTGGGATTATAAGATGTTAAGCTATGAAACATAAGATGTAATAAGTGAAAGCAGACTTTTTATATATATATATATATATATATAAGTGTAAAACATCTTTCATATATTCAACAGCATTTAAATGACATATTTATAAGCAAATTTTTGTCATCAGGGTCTCAACGTGTTAATTCATCACCTTTCGAATTCAAAGAAACCTTAGTAAAAATGAATGATCATTCCGGCACTTGGCTGTATGGTGGTTATGGTTTTTAACCCTTAAAAGCCTGTAATGTTGCCCACGTCATGTTTTAGATATTGATTACTAATTTAAAAATGATTATTTTAGAATATTCCTGTATACATTGGTGTTGTTAATACGCCTTTCTATACATGCGGTTTTCCTTTCCTGCTGTTATTTCCTGTGAGATTCCACATGCTGCCGTCGCTACCCACGATTCCTTGCGGACCGAGTATGTGCATATATCTCGGTGGTAAAGTGCTTACATGCAAGAAATTTCCATATTTCAGGGGTGAGAATCAGAATATCGTCTTAATTCGAGTCGGATTGCGGCGTGTACGTGACTCTTCGCATGTTGCCAAATTCCGGTTAATAACGGAATATTGATGTGCATGTAAACGTAGTCCGTGTTAAAGATCATGTGCTAGTCATCGGAAGGTTGCGAGTTCAAATGCCTATGACCGCGTGAGAGCCGAGCCCTCGAACAAGATCTGATCTGTTCGTTCATATGCTTGGATTTTATTCTGCCTCGTTTCTAAGACGCTGGATAAAACTGCCAAGTAATTAAATGTTAATGAATGTGTGTAGGGAATTCCACTATTTGGGGGGGGGGGGATGTTTTTAAAGGCTGTAACTCTGCCCACTTGGGAAGGAGACCTCCAGCTGAACCGGAGCAGAATGACAAGCATACAGCATTAGGCCTAGCATAAAAAATCCAATTTGCTGACTCTGTGCTCAGATGCCACGGATTTACGGCCTGTGACAAATCAGTTACACTCTCATCTTGACGCCCTTATTACAGATTTTAACATTATAGTGATTAAGAAAGGGCTCGTTTTCATGAATCAGCGGCATCTACAGCTCTCTCGTGTTTTGTCTCGACATGAATCACAGCAGGCGGAAAAGCGATGCGTCACGCTTTTGTGATTTAGAGCTCCGGAAAGCCGAGGTAACTTTCTCCAGGATGTCCGGAAGCTTTTCTGCATCACTACATAAATATGGAAATGGATGTTCGACTGGAACTGGTTGGTACTGGGAACGTCTGCTACGTACAAACACATGGAATACACAGTTGATGAAGGAGATTCTTTGGGGTTAAAAAAAAAAAAAAGCAGAAACAGTCTGTCAGACTGTTTAGGGTGGTCACTGCGGTATTAATGGGTGTGTTTTGTTTTGAGAATGGCCCGTGTTTCTTGGAATTGACCAGACCAACCTGGAAAGTATTCTGCGGTCCAGTCACATTTGCATACACCTTTCTGAGCGTTTTTTTTCCTGGCAGTTTGGTGTTTGTGTATCATTTATTAAGTGGAAAATCATGTCCACCCATAAGAGTAAATTACAGTGAAGGCTCCATTGAAGTAACGGCACGTCTGTGATTCAGCATAATGAACCTTTTATTGAATTAGAGTTGCCTGAAGTCATGTTTTAACATTTATAACGTTATAAAATGGGATTCGTCTTTTATCATATAGTTGGGGGACAGAAAAATTGGCATCTCTCATGATATTTTTTTAATGGAAAATTGATCTTTTTTTATTAGAGAACATTTTATGAACGTTGAATGCTGTTTCACATGTTGTGACTCAACCCAGAGAAGCTAAGTTAGCGCTCACACAGATGAAGAAAATCAATCGAAATGCGTCGTGCCCGAGTTTAAGAAATGTAGGCTGTAATGTTAGAAAAATAACATTCCTGCAACATTCTGAAAACCTGTGCAGTAGATATGATGATTTGACACAGCGTTGATGTTTTTCAACATGCAGTAGCGTTGTCTGTGAAGATTCGGTTAGCAGTCCGTGCTAAGTACAAGTACTGTGTAATTTGAGTCTTTCCTTAGTCATTTTTTCCACACATTTGAGAGAAATGCTTATATTCCCGATGTATTTGTTTGGTTTTTAACTGACATTTCTCCCTTTTCATTGTCTGTATATAAGACAAATTCTTGCTAGCTAACAAAATCACCTCAGAAATTAGCTGGGCTATGCTTAGCTTTCATATTTTTTAGTTGCCTAGCAACAATGTCCTCACAGCTGATTACTTGAAGAGCAAGCCTATCAATCTTGTTAGTCCTTAAAAAAAAGTAATTCAAATGTGTGTGTGTGTGTAATATTATTTATATATATATATATATATATATATATATATATATATATATATATATATATATATATATATATATATATATATATATATAATATAATATAATTTATGTATATAAAATATAATAAATATTATATATTTTCTATATATAAAATATATAATTGTATAATATATTTTTGTGTGTATATAAAATATACTATAAAATTATATATATATATATATGTGTGTGTGTGTGTGTGTGTATATGTATGTGTGTGTGTGTGTGTGTGTGTGTGTATATATATATATATATATATATATATATATATATATATATATATATATATATATATATATATAAATATAAATATGTATCATTTTTTAATATATTTTTATATAATAAAATAAAACAGTTTTTTTGGTCATTTAGGAATTAGCCTACATATACGCCGTTTGTACTGTAAAAACGTTTGCCATATCCTCGGCCCCTGAGGAAGTTAAATATGCTTTATTGTATAAGAAATGGTCAGCATGCGCATTAAGCAAATCTCTTACGTTCAGTCACATGACCTAATATATGAACTCACTTAGGCCATGCTCACTCATAATCTCATGTGTTGCTGCTTATGGTTTAGACACGCAGTATTTTTTTTTTTTCTTTCCAGAGCCGAACAGCTGCCTGTTGAAGGAATTTCACTTTTCTGCTGTCTGTGAAAAATGCCGTGTGTCAGAATTCCTGCTGATAATCGAGCATGCCGTTCTGTATTTGCACTCCACACAGAGCTTTCTCATGGTCATTTTGTGTGCTGGAACGATCTGTTGATAGTCTCCATGGCGAAACACATTGTCCATCTTGTTCGGGTTATGTGTAAATAGGTAGGAATGTGTGTTTTTGTGTGTGTGTGTGTGTGTGTGTGTGTGTGTGTGACATCCGAGAGTCAGTTTGGAGCACAATATCATTTTGTCTGGGAACGTAATTTGGAAAGCCGTTTAAGAAAATAGACAGCACTCTCCCAGATGATTTATTTGATCAGTTTTAACTGGATCCAGTTTCTAACTGGATTTATTTCAATTGGAAACACGCATTACTGGAGCTGGTCTTACAAAACGTAGGGTGTCCTGAAGACGAAAGCCGATGGGAGATTGGGAAATATGTATGACTAATGGTAAATAGATATTTCATTATTTGCTACTTTTTCCATTCCTTTTTCATTCAATGTAATAATATTTCTCACTTTTGTCACATTTTGCATAATCATACAAGCTAGATTCAGTTAGATATACACTAGTGAGTCAGGGAAATACACCCCAGAATTATTGGCGCCCTTCATGAAATTCAGTGATATTTTGAATGTAAGCAGGAAGACAGATCCCTCCTCCTCCTCTTCCTCCTCTTCCTCCTCCTCCCAGTGAAACACTACTTTTCAAAATGATTGGCAACCCATGGTTAATATTTGTCCCTGTAGTGTGTAAGACGATTAAACATTCCAGGACATTTTAAGCTTTTAAGCTTCTTTAGATTGGTGCATGTGGATGCTCTTTTCAATTCTGACTCCCGAGCTGTTGATTCTGTGTTGATTTTGGTTGGTTGGTCGTTTGGAGTCGTTCTTATATAACCAACGGCCAAGTTATAACTTCCTGGCAGAGGTCAAATATTTCCCACTTTGGTGAACAAGGGAATAAATACAAATACAAACAATTGATCATAAAGCAGTAATCTTTATGAAAAGAAAAAGAGCAAATCCAATGCACACACTTTGTTCTCAAGCCTACTGTGATTAGACTTGCCATGAACATGAGAACATAAACACAATTGTCCATTTGATTTATACAATTTCTGTCATTTATTTGAGGTTGTAGTGTAATTTGCTGTCTTTTATAAATCTATTATTTGTGCTGCTGCTGTTTGATGGCAGTCTACACACAGTTATATTTAATATGATGTATAAGTAATATCCCCAACCATGATCATTTGATGAATTCAAATTTAAATGATGTGAGGAACACTCTCTATGTTCAGCCTTATATGAAATGTCTGAAACATATATTTTGTATTAGTTCAGATCACATAGCAGACTCTCGCTATGAGTTATGTGCTTACTTCCAGAAGGCACAACTTCGTATTGTTATTGCTCATGCTTGGGATTCTCCACTTGTTTCCTTCATGCAGTCCTCCTGTCTTACTGACAGTTACTTGTTTTTCTGTGTGTAAGCATTTAGAAGCAGTGGCTTTTCAAGAATGACTCGTTGTACAAGGTGACTAGTATTCCATTTCGGTTACAGCACCACGGTTTTGATGGTCCCTCTGCGCTCCTTTGTGCTGAGGAAGAACATAAGATTAGAAAGATATGCTCAGGTTGCCTCACACTTTTGTTGAAATTTTAATTGCATTGTTAATCTGGTTAAAGTTTATTGTGGCAGAGCGGTGGTAGAGTGGGTCGTCCACTAATCGTAGGGTTGGCGGTTCGATTCCCGGCCCACGGGACTCCACATGCTGAAGTGTCCTCGGGCAAGACACTGAACCCCAAGTTGCTCCCGATGTCAAGTTAGCGCCTTGCATGGCAGCTCTTCTACCATTGGTGTGTGTTTGTGTGTGTGTGAACCAGTGTAAAGCGCTTTGGATAAAAGCGCTATATAAGTGCGCCATTTACCAGCTTATGTGAGGAGACATGTGTTTCGCATTTTTCGAAGGAGTCTCCAGTGTCGGCGCGTTATAACCAGTCTCAGTCGCAGAAATTAATGAAAAATCAAGGAAACACCGCAACATTCAGAGGAACGTGTGATTTCAAAATTGCCGGCGATTATCCGCAGATTTGGGCCAAGACGTGTCATTGTGACGTCATCACCACACGCATTGAGCCAACGCTCTCTTCGATTCACGTGCGTCAAACACGAGTACAGCTAAAAAGTCTCATTTACCAACAAACATCACTGCGAAAGCCCGTGCAAAACAATTTCGTGCGATTGCGATTTCGCCAATTCAAGCAGTTTTCCACCAAAAAAAGCGCACAAAATCTCTGCATCACAAATTTTGAAAAAAGCCGCAGCAAAATCAAGAATTTTTGGCCGCAACACTCATACAGGACTTTTTTTTTGTGTGTGTGTGTGTGTGTGTGTGTGTGTGTGTGTGTGTGTGTGTGTGTCAGTCAGCATAAAGCTGTAACTTCACTCTTTCCAAGACAGAGGGCTTTGCAGTTTCTTGGTACCTTTTTTTTTTTTTTTTTTTTTTTTGATCTCGGTAACTTCAATAGGCTGGTAAGGAAATGAAAGTTTATAGCTGTTATAACGAAAATGAAAGCAGGATCTAACTTGTTCTACAACATTCAGTGTGACTGTAACTGGATAAAAAGTAGAACGCGTCATTGGCAAATCGCTGTGGTATACAAGTAGTAAGCTTGGGCGTGGCATTTTAGGGGAACGCCAATAAAAGGAGCTTCGCTTCGCTTCAGGCCGCACCACACCACAACACACCACCTCATTGTTGATTATTTTCCTATAACAGTACTCCGCGAAGTTGTTTTTATTCCTTCTTGAATGAATGATGAATTGTAGCTTGTACATAATTTATTGCAGCTGCCAGTAAGAATGAAATCTCCTCCTCTGATGAAAGATTCATAGACAGGATATTTAATTTAGCTATTTTTTTGGGCGATATTAGTCATACATGGTTTACGTCTCAGTGCAATCGCGGTCATAAAACCAATTCTAGTTGTTAGGGTGACAGAATGCCTCAAGTGTCTTTACAGAAGCTCAAACGTCACCAGTTTTTCTGTCCACGAGCAGCGGTTCGGTTCGGGAATCAAACCGGTTCCGCTGGCCGAGTCACGACTCTTTTACGGTGGAACAGCTCCAGATTAGGCAGCGAATCCGGGACCAGAAAAACACCGTGTGTTTGTTTTTGACAAATTGAGGACGGACACGAAGCAGTGTTTATGCAGCTCAATTGAATACAGTCGGCATTTATCATTATGACTTTATTAATAGTAAGAGCATTAGTGCATTGTGTGCCTTAGTTAAAGGTTAACTAATATATTTACTGGAAATAGGAACTGGGTGTGTAAGCAGCTGGAGCTTTGCTTAATGCTTAATTTTCGGAGGTTCAGGTCGACCTCGCTGTCTCACTGTTGCCCAGGATCATGTGTGTAGTGTTCGATCTATTACTCAACAAGGCCCAGAGTTCCCTTGTGTTAGAGCTGCTGGCAGAACGGTGCTACTTCCCATACACTCGTTTATCAAACATTCTCCCTCTCTCTCGCTCTTTCTCTCTCGCTCTTTTTTCTCTCTCTCTCTTCCTTTCTTTTCTTTCTCTTTCTTTCTTTCTTTTTTCTCTCTAATTCTTTCTTTCTCTCTTTCTTTCTTTTTTCTCTCTCACTCTTTTTTTCTCTTTTTCTTTCTTTTCTTTCTCTCTTTCTTTCTTTCTCTCTTTCTTTCTTTTTTCTTTCTTTTTTTGTCTTTTTCCTTTCTCTCGCTCTTTTTTCTCTTTCTTTTTTCTCTTTCTCTCGCTCTTTTTTCTCTTTCTTTCTTTTTTCTTTCTTTTTTCTCATTCTTTCTTTCTTTCTTTCTCTCTTTCTGTCTTTCTTTTTCTTTGTCTTTTTTTCTCTCTCTCTCGCTCTTTTTTCTCTCTCTCTTTCTTTCTTTTCTTTCTTTCTTTCTTTCTTTCTTTCTTTCTCTCTCTCTCCCCCACATGCTCTTATACACACAGTCTATTGCTTATACAAAGTATGTAAAAGAACAGAAGTAGTCAGGTCAAGTAGGCTTTGTTGTCATTCCTGTCATAACATGCGTTGTAAGGAATGAAATCTAGTTCCCTCAGAATTGCAGAGCTACTCGGTGAAAGACAAGATAATAACTTGTAGTGACTGACACTGCGAAGTCAACAAATACAAACAAGAAATGATAAACTATCCAATAAACAGCGTAAATGATAACAGGAACTTTCCAAACGTAACTATAAACTCCACATGCCCTTTTTTTAATTAATAAATAATGCTGCGGTGTAAAAGCAATAAAATGCATCAGGATGTGCTCTTATTGGATAATAATGAACTTCAGCAGTCCGTACAGGATTTCGGAGAGTTTTTTTGTGATTGCTGCTGTCAAGAATGCTTGATTTTGCTGCGGCCTTTTTCAAAATCTGCGATGCAATTTACGGAGTCTTTTGTGCTTTTTCGCAGAAAACTACTTGAATCGGTGAAATTGCAATCGCACAAAATGGTTTTTCACAGTGTTTCACAGTGGTGTTTGTTGGTAATGAGACGTTTTAGCTGTACTCATGTTCAGCGTGAATCAAAGAGGCCTTCGGCTGAATGCGTGTCGTGATGACGTCACATGACGCGTCTTGGCCCAAACCTGTGGTCATTTTGAAAAATCGCGAGCGCCTTGATTTTGCGTTCATTTCTCCGATTGCAAAATCGCTGCATCCTGGAGGGACTGACTTGAGGTTGCCAATAGTATCTCCACTTCACATCAGGGCTGGTCATTGATTATCTTTCCAAGAACAGCACGCCTCAGTGTGTTTTATTCCTCGCTTATTTTATCGACTCGCTCTCTAATTCATTTTTGTATTCGGTTATATGTTGTTGTTTTTTTTTTTACTCATTTGATGACTTTTAGGCATTTTAGGGATTCCACGCTTCCTTTGAGCTACCTTATCATGGTAGCTAGCAGTACTAGCTTGTTTTTTTTGTTTGTTTGTTTGTGTATTGTGATTTTTAACCTAAAACGAATAGTGTCAGAGAAGAAAGCGAATATTGTTCATGCGTGATGTCTGAGCGAGCATCAAGACAATTGTTCGTTTTTGGTTTTTTTTGTCATCCGAGAGTAAAATGAAGCCAGCGGCTCTGTGACTGCTTCCTGCCTTGACACTTTTAAAGCAAGAGCTAATTGCATTTACAGCATGTTAACCGTGAGAACTGTCTCGTTCTGCCTGTACTGTTCATGAGACATGCGAGTTGCGGTTAAGTGCACGGTTAAGCTTCTTTCCTTTGATTCATGGCGATCGGTAATATCTCTCTCTCTCTCTCTCTCTCTCTCTCTCTCTCGCTCTTGCCACATGAGATGATGAGAAAGTGTCGAGTCAGATGATAGGACGCCTTAGGAAGGTGCATGGGTTATAAAATTAATCTTCTAATGGCAGCTCTCATCCCCTGTACCTCATGTTTTTTGACAGGCACGGGGACGTTTGGCAGGGTTTTTCTGGTCAAGGACAAAAAGACGAGGGAATTCTTTGCCCTGAAAGCCATGAAGATCCCAGACGTCATCCGATTAAAACAGGAGCAGCACGTTCATAACGAGAAGGAGGTTCTGACAGAGGTGAACCATCCCTTCCTCATCAGGCTGTGAGTGCGATTTGGATTTCAAACACACCATGTAAAATCCTAAAGTAGAGGTCGACCGATTGATCGTTTTTGCGAATGAATTGGCACTATGACGGTCGCTGGAACTATCGGTTATCGGGCAAAAATCCACACCGATAGTTTTTTCCTGGTTGTAGCTGTGAAGGGTCCGCTGTCATTATACAGTACGAGAGCGACCTCTAGAGGCAAAGTAATAACTATCGCTGATCAATTTTGTTGTGTTATTTGAAGTGTTTTTATTTTTATTTTTTAAATTCATTTTGGATGTCTCTATTTTTATTTGTTATTTGGTGTGTTACTTTTTGGTTCAGTTTGGATGTACATCTTTTATTTACTAATATTTATTAATAGTTAAGCAGACATTGTAAAAACAACCAGTTGATTAATCGGTTATCGGCAGGTACCACCCAACTTAATTATCGGTATCGGTAAAATCCACTATCGGTCGACCTCTATCTTAAAGTTAAGCCGAATCTATTGACATGCAATTCAGTAATTATGCATAATGAAGCATAGTGGTGCTATACACCCTACCTAGTGCCCTAGGTTGATTTCTAAACTATCCAGGAAATCGAATTAATCACATACAAAGCACGAGTCTGAATACAGACAGCAAGTTTCCCTGTCTATCTATTCATGCGTGTTTCTAACTTAAGTCCCTGGGTGTGTGAGTGAGAGTGTGCATTCTGTTGTTACAAGCCGCAGTTCTGTGTGTAGGTTTTGGACGCACCATGACGAGCGATTCCTGTACATGCTAATGGACTACGTGCCAGGCGGCGAGCTGTTCAGCTACCTGCGCAAACGCGGCCGCTTCAGCAACAGCACCGGACTCTTCTACTCGGCAGAGATAGTGTGTGCCATCGAGTACCTGCACTCCAAAGAAATCGTCTACAGGGACCTGAAACCTGAGAACATCCTCCTGGACAGGGAGGGCCACATCCGCCTCACCGACTTCGGCTTCGCGAAGAAACTTTCAGATAGGTACGCAAATGCTACGGTTTCACACACCTCTTTTCACATAGAGCCTTATTATTAAGTCGAAATCAAATTCACGTGGAATTGTCCTCCAGCAGTTTAGCGTAATTACACCCAATCCTAAACAGGCTTCTTAAGACCTCCTGTTATTTGGTGTTTGAGCTAAACATTGTGGGATAATAGAGCTCCAGGGGTGGATTTGGTAAGCCTGACTTGCTGTATACATTGTTTTAATCCTAAGAACTATGTACACCTTAAAATGTTTTTACTTCCTTCTTCCTTCCTTCCTTCCTTGCTTCCAGCATTTTCCAGAATTCCTTTATGCACAAAGAAGGGTTGTTTGTGTCGTATTTGTGTCCTTTGTGTGTGTGGGTTGTTTTTTTGTTGTTTTTTTTCTTCTAAATACTATGTAGCTGTGATGTTTTTCCCATCAGAACTAAAGTACTCATGATGACGACTAAAAAGATCTTGGGGTCAGACGGTCACCCTCTTGTATTTTTCATCGCAAAAACAACAAAACAAGAGTTAGTCAGCCAAATCTTTCCAAACCCCTCAGTAGTGTAGTCAAGGTTTGAAAAAGGTTACAAACATAACGTTCCTGTAATGTTCTGAGAATGCGTCATGATATTATAGTTATTTGTTTTATGCTGAATTCAAATGGATCATCCCACTCTGATGTCTCTCAGTGAAGTGAAACCCACTGAAGTTCAGTTAGCGATCGATGCTAAGTGTGTTTTCGGTGTAATTTTAGTCATGCGGAGCATTTCTTTAGTAATTTACCAACACATCTGAGGTAAATGTTGATATTCTCAACGTCCTTGTAATGTTTTTATTGACATTCCGCCTGCACATTGTTTATATTTTATACTTTTAATGGCTGTGTGGTCGCTGGTGAAATCGTGAGCCTTAAGTCATAGCTAGTTTTATACTCACGGTCTGTGTTTTCTGGTTGCCTAGCGACAGTGCTCGCACGGCTCACAAATGTCGCAGCAATGTTAATGGAATGTTAATACGCATGACGTGGATTCGTTCTGAGACCTGCCATAAAACGTGACCGACTGACTCACGTTTATTAATCAGAATTATTCCACCAGTGTAATATTGTATATTATCAACCTACAAATCTTTTAAATAATCCTACAGTATTTTTCAACGTTGGGATCGAATTTTAGACTGCTGCTTAGTCACATTAACCGAGTGCGTCTTTTGAACGACGAGTATACACTTGGAGTCTGAGTAAACACATGAAGATAGATACGCCACAGCAGGATACAGCAGAACGAACAGGGAAAACGGGGTTAGAGAGCTTGTGATTTGCGCCAGAGACATTTTATGAGGAATTAAACATTCTGGGGGTGTGCTGTTCTTGGTAAGTAATCAACGACAAGGTAGCGTAAAGCCCGCTGATTTGAAGCGTTACTGTCCCCACACCGAAATGATTTCCAATAACAGCACATCCTGAGGTACATCCTCTTGTACCACAACAACTTGTTGTTTTTTATGTATTAATGAACAACCTGTGGTAGCTTTTTTTAATCTATTTATAGTTACGCTATTGTGCTGTCGTTACTATAGAAACGATAACGTATTACATTACAACATTCGCATGCATAAAACAGTGATTTTTTTCATACAGGTGGAAGTACCATAGGGTGTGGGGAAAGGCAAAAATCATAATACAGGTTAAACAGGTCCTAATATAATGGTTATATAGTTAATCGTAGAGCCATTGGTTGCATTATAGGAAAGAAATGTTCTTAAAACGGCATGGTTCAGAAAACGAACATTCTGCCATCTTAAAACTGAACAGCTACGATATGGGAAAGCATCAGTGTTCGTCGTACAGACAATGCTGTAAAGGTAATGAAGTACATATCAGGCTAGATAGGTTTAATTTTTTTTTTTTTTTTGCTAGAAGACTCTTACAAGGCTTGTAACTGCTCGGCCTGTCTGCCTTCACTGTAATTTATTCCTGAAGAGAGAGGCACCAGTTTCTAAATAACCTTGGTGAAATTGAAAACTCTACCAGCAGGGGCCCTGTAAGTATCACTCAAGTTGAGAGAAAAAAGAAAAGGGAAAAGGGAAAAAAAAAAAGCTACCTTTTGGGTAGGGGGGTAAAGTGTGTGCGTGTGTGTTATATGCAGTGCCGAGTGCCGCAGTGTTTTTTAGTCCAAGCTGACCCCTGTGGCATGTAAATATATTGGGCTGCGATTTAATTTTTGCCCATTACAGACCAGGGAGACAGGAATAGCTTCGGAGAAGGATGCTCTCCGATGTGCAACTGACCCACTTATAGAAATGGAAAGCATGAAACGAGGAACAACGAAAGGTGACCGAATTCTGTAATGTATTGATACTGCCCCCCAGTGGCTGCTGTTTGTTATTGCTGGAGACTATGTATCTGATCAGTCATCTACATGTATGTATGTTGTTGGCTGTCCTGATGCTGCTTTCCAAATAATCACCACAGCTTCTTTGCTACTTGTTAAAAAATAATAATAAATCAGAGTTGCAGAGGTTTATCTCATTCTAATATCTCTCCTGAAACTGCTATCACACTTCATCCATTCTTTTCTGCTTTTTTTCTGTCTTGACACTGTGCTGGGTTGAACAAATGGTGTATTAGTCGCCCGAGTTTGGCATCTCTAGTAAAGCTTGTACTCTAAGACCAGAGTGTAAAACTCGGCTTCTGTCGTCCATTTTTGACTGAGCAAGTTTTTATTTCTCGCACTCCAGTGCTCAAATTCCGCTGGGTAAGCATCTTGTGAAGGTAGATCCTGGTATGTTTAATCACAGACCGACGTGACAGATGACCGATCGCAGATCTTTTTCCTCAGCCCGTTCCGATTCAGTGCCTGTATCTCGCGTCGAAACACTCATTGCGTAACCTTGTTTAAAAGTTAGTTTTCTCATGTTACACGGGAGCCAATCGGATCGCGGCCAGGAAAGCATACGACGGATATTCGACACGAGACTACCGTGTGAGACTTTCATTACTCTGTCACAGCGGGTGATGGATCGGTGAAGACTCTTGTCACGATGTCGTCTTTGCATCCGATGAGGACATGCAAGCGTGTGGACGTGATGGTCTGATCCAGTAGTGCTCTTTGGGTGGAGAAGTGACTTGATTACCTTTCCCCATCATGTTTGTCTTGGTGCGAGTATGGAGTAGCTGAGGCTGGATACAGACGTGTGAAGTGATAGAAAAATCAGGAAATCCGTATCTGGATGTTTCAATAGACAATTATAATAAGACGTGATGCACATACAGCGTACTATTTCCATTCAGGGTCACCGGGACATTTCTGGCTAATTCACAACATCCAAAAGGGTGTGGGAGTGCTTGTGAATATGTGTGTGAGAGAGCGAGAGAGAGAAGGAGGAGTACACCTTTCCCAGCGTCCGTCCCTCTGCACACAAAGGCACCATCACCACAGCAACTAAGCGAGTACATGTATCTTGATGGCACCAGCCGCTCTCCCACAGCTGAGAGAATGAAACCGAGGCCAAGCAGCACCGAGGGGTACCATTTACTGCAGACCTTTTCCCACTTTCCACGTCCACACGGACAGAATCTCAATTTGGACTCGAGTGCTCTTCTAAAAAAAAAAAATTACATCCAGTCGCCTAGAAACACTCCAGACACGCTGAAACTCTGAAGTCCTGCATTTCATGCTGGCGAGAGTAACAATTGGACAAACCGGACGTCTGCTTTCGGATTTGGTTACAAGCGCTAGGAGTGAATCAAACGCATAACAATAAACCGGGAAGTCTGTTTTACTCGAATAGCGAATTTTCATACGTAGCGACCAATAGGGATGGGCGATATGGACTTAAAACTACATCACGATATTTTCTGGTGTTTATTGCGATAACGATGTCGGTGACGATATTAATATGGTATCGTGCACCGCTGTTTTTGGCTACAGGTGATCGCTGTGATCTTGAGCGTCTCAGAAACATGAACATTGATCTAAAAAAAAAAACAGATTGTCTGTAACCAAACCAGTTCCAGATTGTAGCGGTAGCTCCTCGTTTAGCGATGAACTCCTCCTCGGCTTCACGTCCGCCACGTCCACTCGTTTTCGCTCTGCACTTGAGCTGCGAAACGGGTCGCTCACCCAATCCCATTTGTATGTAATGTTTAATTAATATATTTGATAATACAAGCAAGAACTGGGGTGAAAGTATTCCCAAGCCTGATTTACATCAAGGCTTGTCGCCTGCAGTCACATGCATTTGTGTCAATTATTTGCCAGAAGGCAGCTTATTGACAAAAGAAAGGGGGAAAAAAAAAAACCTTTGTAAGCAAGGTGTTTTATGTAGCTGTACCTTAACAGGTTTTAATCGAATGCTATAGAGCCTCGGTTTGCGCTCGCAAATACTGCGGATTTTCTTCCAGCTATCAAAACACACAAATCCGACAAGCTGCTAGTCAGCACGGTGAAGAGGTCGTCTCTCTGCGGAATTACCGTCTTGTCTACTGCCAGTCAAACTGCCAGGATGTTGAGACGCGAGAGCTCTCGCATGGGTGTAAATAGTAATCAGAACGCTTTGTGATGAACGATCAGCATGTTATTAACACGCCAGGTCGAGTTGAAGGGTTTATTGGCGCAACTGAGGCACAGCTGCTTCAACTTTTAAACCTGGATGCATAAATGTGTACTGAATTCTTTTCTCCATAACCGAGCCATATAAACAGAGCTGTCAGTTTATTCGCTACGCCGATTTAGTATTTAATAACGTTTTAAATGAATTATTTCTGAGTCGGGGGTTTATGGAAAAGATGATGTACTCTACACTGATTTGAATGCTTTGTTAGGTGATAGACAAGCGGACCTAATAGATCGAATAAACTGGGAATACACAGCACAAGTTTGAGGCAGAGGCCTTTATTTGTCGTGTATATGGTACAGGTTTTCTTTACATATCCCATATTGGTAGGTTGGGGTCAGAGAGCAGGGTCGGCCATGATACAGCGCCCCCTGGAGCAGAGAGGGTTAAGGGCCTTGTTCAAGGGCCCAACAGTGGCAGCTTGGCAGTGCTGGGGCTTGAACCCTGACCTCTTGATCAGTAACCCAGAGCCTTAGCCACTGAGCCACCCCTGCCCCTTGTCATATTGTAATATTATATCTCACACTCTATTCAATCTGCACAGAATATAGGATGGAAAATTACCCTTAAACCCACTGACCTCACTTGATCACTCGCGATATAAATATTATTCATGGGAACACAGCCACAGTCCATTATCAACACAATTGTGCAGGTTATGGTGACTCGGGTCTCCTTTTTGTTTCATATTTTGTAAAGTCCAATCATTTCGAACACATTTGTCTCCTACTGATATTTTCGGATCAAAATTCTATTTTGTAAAATAAATATGATGTATACGTGTATCATGTAAAAAATGTCAAATCATGTTTCTTTGTCACCTTTTGTTTGGCTCTGTAGGACGTGGACTCTGTGCGGCACGCCTGAGTATTTAGCTCCAGAGGTAATCCAGAGTAAAGGTCACGGCCGGGCGGTGGACTGGTGGGCTCTGGGGGTTCTCATTTTCGAAATGCTTTCTGGGTGAGTGGGCAAAGGCATACGCGCACACACATATACACACACACACACACACATACACACACATTTAGACAGACTTAAGTACATGGGTTATTGGTTGTCGTCAGTCGTTTGTCTCGTTAATACAGCTTTTAGAGCATCAGTGGCTTATCAGAAAGAAATGCTGGAACAATATGAGCATGGTATGTGTTCACCACTAGAGGGCAGCACTCAGCCGAGTTTCTGAGGAATGGCGGATAAGACAAACGTGGACCACGGGACATTCTTGTAGCACAGTTTTCTGAAATGAGAAATAACACAAACCTTAACCAGAAAGGATTAGACAGAAATGGACACATCTGGCTGCGTTCCGTTTCTCGAAAACAGACTGAAACAATTAAGAAATGTTGTATTGGAATCATGAGTGAAAAATCCAAATCGGTTTCCCGCAAATGTAAAATATACCAGGATGCATGTCCATCAGCCTGACTGTTACAGGGTCCACTCTTTCACTTTCTTTCTCTCTCTCTCTCTCTCTCTCTCACTCTCACACACACACACACACACACACACACACACACACTCACTCCCACTCACTCCCTGACAATACATCTTAAACATGTTTATTATTATTATTTGGAAGTTTTTTGGCTTTTAGTATGAATATGTTCGCCTCAAGGTTATCTATAAGCTACTGTGCTCCAAAACAATGACAGAAGTCGCACTGGGGAAAATATATGTATTCAAATTTACAGTCTCTCTCTACCACCAATACGGATCAACAATTTTGATGACCTCATTCTCATCAGATTTTCCATCCAATCAAACGCTCACTAGAATTCCGAAGTGTCCCGCCCTCAACATTATAAAAATCCATGGTTCTAACTGTCACGTACGGCTTAGCCTGGGCTGTGAGGGAAGGTAAAAGCTATTGGCTGTTTAAAAAGGGGGAGGGGCCACTCCATATGTCCCACCCTGACTTCAGTGGAAGTTTTTAGGTACTTTACAGGGACTTTAAACTCGTATACAGTTTATGCAAACACTGGGTGTGCTATGTAAGCGACAACAAACACCACCCTGCTAACAAAGGCAGTGTGTGACAATTGCAGCTGTTTCATGGCTCAGGACAGATGCATCTCCTGACATCTGGCCCGGGTTTATCTGTTTTCGAAAATGATTTAATTATTTAAGAAAAGTGTAAGTACAACAGCTGGTGCAATACAACATAACTGGTCAGTGTTCCAGAATTCCCGCCTCAGTACTCTCAGATAATGGCACTGTGTCATATACTCTACGTGGAAAAGGTCAAATCTAGAACCTATAATTGTCCTTTTGCTGAAACCTTAGAGGTTCTATGTAGAACCTATAGTTCTATGTGGTGAAAAAGGTTAAAAACCAGAACATTTTTGGAATCTATGAACCCTTGAAGAGAGGGTTTTTTTTAAGCGTGTAATTCACTGCAATATCAAATCCACATTTTTGTTCCTTTGGTCAAGATTTATTTTTTTTAATTAAGATTTTTATCAAAAGTAAGTTGGTTTTATTGCTTCAACATGATACCAGGTTTAATACTCAGCAAAACAATTGTTTAGATAAACAGGTCAATAAGTAACTGCATCGTTTTATCTGATTTCTTTCTTTCTTTTTTTTTTAAAAAAAAAAAAAAGAAGAAGAAGATAATTGTGTTATGTCTGGTCGATATTTAATATCGTCTAGTCAACCAGTACAGGCCTGGAGTTTTATTTATGGATAATACTAGCAACTTGCATTGCAATCGCAATATTAGTGAGACCGATCATAATTAGATATTATCCCCTGATTGTTCGGTGCTTGGTGAAATATTAGTCTGCATCTGGTCATAGATGTTGCTGTTATTTTTCAAACCTGACCTCCAGACACCCCTGTAAGCACCCTCCCATGACCTCTGTACATGGCTTCACAACACAAGCATTTCATTTCTGGTTGTCCAGCTGCGAAGCCCAGCGGTGCTACTGTTCTCTCTGGTCCTGCTTGTTACGCTCGTACGAAGACGAATTACCTGGCCGCCATACGGTAACTCAACAGCTCTGTGTTTCCTTGGCACGAAAGGAGTTTGTTCAGAAACTATAATACATCCAGCATCCACATATAAATGGTCCTGTCTAATGTTCCCCACTGTTCCATAACAAACTTCAAATTGAAATGATTCTCAGTGCACAGCTTGTTTAAATCCATGGTAGCTCTGCATCTTGGTTCAAACAATATCATACAAATGGTTTCATAACAAATGGTTTAAACAGTTAAGTGAATTAATGGAAAACACATCTGAACCACCAGCGTAATGACCTCCTGAAAAGTGGGTAACTGGAGTCAGGTATTTCAATCAGTGTAGGTTGGGTTTGACCCTGATATAAAGCCAACACACACATTTTTATGGGTGTTGTATGTCTTGGTTCTTGAGCCTCGGCCTGTCAGTTTAAACTGAAATGTCTTTGGCGTTCTGGAGATCAAACATTTGGAGATTTCACTGGCAATGTGTCTGCCATGTTTGTTTTCCTCACTCACCCCCAACCTTGCAACCTGATTGTTCAGGAGGTTAAACACTATGTTTTAAACTTTTGAGTCTTTCTGTAAAGCTGCTCTAAGATGCCATCTTCAGACTGGCAAGCTGGTTCCTGGTCCACAGTATTGGAAAGCACTGAATGTGGAGCTAAAATGACCCCTTTGAGTTACACCCCAAGAATTAAACGTGTGAAGTTCGTAATGCTCTGGATTTTCTGCAAAAATTGCTGAGAACCTGAAAATGTTTCTGTGGTGGAAAAACCATCTTAAGAGTTCTGGAGATCCTGGAAAAAGTCCCTATGCTGAAAACATACCTAAACTCACTTAAAGGTTCTGAGATACTTGATGGGTTCCTAAGATGGAAACCAACCTGAAAAGATCCTAAAAAGGCCCCTGCAAGGGAATCCCATCTAAAATAGGTCTTATAAAAAAAAAAAATTTAAAAAAGTCTCTATTGCAAAAACCCACCTAAAGTTCCTGAGAGCCCCAAAAGGTTCCTCTAGTAGAAATCCAACTAAAAGATCCTGGAACAAGTCCCACTTAAAGTTTCTGTAATCCTGAAAAGGCTTCTCCAAGGAGGGTGCATGGTGGCTTAGTGGTTAGCCTCACACCTCCAGGGTTGGGGGTTGGATTCCCGCCACGGCCCTGTGTGCATGTGTGGAGTTTGTCTGTTCACCCCATACTCCGGTTTCCTCCCCCAAAGACATGCATGGTAGGCTGATTGGCATGTCCAGAATGTCCGTAGTGTATGAATGTATATGATTTCTGCCCTGCAGTGGATTGGCACCCCGTCCAGGGTGTACCCCGTCTCGTGCCCCATGCTCCCTGGGATAGGCTCCAGGTTCCCCGTGACCCTGTAAGATAAGCAGTATAGGAAATGGATAGATGGATGAATGGGCTTCTCCAAGGGAAATCCCCACAGAAAATTCCCAAGATCCTGTGCTGGAAACCAATCTAAAGTTCCTGTGCTCCTTCAAATTTTTTCTACTGTGAAAATTGATTTTGAGTTCCTTCAAATGTTTCTGGGATCCTGACTAGCTTATCTGATCATACAGTAAGCAAAACAAATCAGCACTGGTCTTGGCTAGGATATTGCTATCTGTCCTGGAGTAACCTGCATGCATCATAATAACCTCGACAGGTTCTCATTACTGCTTGCACAATAATTCACATCCTAAAAACTGTAGAAAGTCCATTAATTACTCACAGCTGTTAAAACCAAAGAGCAACTCTAGTGAATACAATGATGTCGTTTCAGAAAAGCGAGATGTGTCAGTTCTTTTTTTTATTATTATTTATTTTTATTTTTTTTTTATGACCGTGTCAGAGAAAATGCTCAGCTTTGTTCGTTGAGCTGAAGAATAATGTGAAAAGATGGTAAATTCATTTGGTCTTCAGTGATCACGATCACTATGACCATTCAAAGCACCAGTGAAGGATTTTTAACTAGCAATGCCCATAATGTTGATATTGCCAGCTGTTCGTATCGTGGCAAGCCATTTAAGAAACTATATTCTCAGATTAATTTGTCTGATGAACCTGAGTTTGACATTGTTTATGCATGTTTTTACAGCAGTAACTTCAGCTCCTCCATCTGACCTTTCTCTGTTATAAATGTGCTATACAGCTTCTCCCAGACTACTGCGTAGTGGAAAAAGTGAGACCCACCCGTCTTACTCCTCAGCCTCTTTAGAAGTGTTCAGTCCTGTGAGACAGAGACCCGCTCTTGGCCCTTGGCCTTTTTTCCAGTCCTTTAGAAGACAGTCTCGCTCTTGCTCGCTCTCACTCTCTCCCTCTCCCTCTCCCCCCTTTCCCTCCTCGTCTTGCACACACTTATAGACTCATTCAGGTTTAAGTGGCTTATAGAGCTCTTCTGTCTCATGTGTGCTTTGTCAAAGGCCTCATAACGGTTCTTCAGAAATGTAGCAAGTGTTTCATGAAGAGCAGTTTCCTGCCTGGTGCATTTCTCATTGCATAAATGCAGATGTTTTCCTGGTTGTCTGCATGGACCTGGTAAACACACAGTTAAATGAGAGTATAAAAATTCACCCATTTGCAGTTGTGCACTGCTGCCGATATTTTTAATACGCCTGTACTATTGCACGACGTCATTTGTCAAGTAAAAATTGGGATCACAATTGGGCATCTGTCAGTTGCAGTGAAGGAAGCATGGTCCATGTTCCTCAGTCCCAGTCAAGAAGGCATGGACTTGGTACCGGACAGTTACAGTTGAGAAGGCATGGCCTATGTGCCTTTGGGTTCCAGTAAAGGAGGTGTGTCCTCTTTAGATGGCAGTCCCATGGAAATGGTGTGGCCTTTGTGTCAGTCCCAGTGGAAGAGGTGTGGCCTCTGTGTCAGTCCCAGTGGAAGAGGTGTGGCCTCTGTGTCAGTCCCAGTGGAAGAGGTGTGGCCTCTGTGTCAGTCCCAGTGGAAGAGGTGTGGCCTCTGTGTCAGTCCCAGTGGAAGAGGTGTGGCCTCTGTGTCAGTCCCAGTGGAAGAGGTGTGGCCTCTGTGTCAGTCCCAGTGGAAGAGGTGTGGCCTCTGTGTCAGTTCCAGTAAAGGAAGCTCTATCATTTAGTACCAGTGGAGGAGGTATGGCCTCTGTCTGTCAGTCCTACTGAAGGAGGCGTGGCCTCTCTGTGCCTTTTGTTCACAGTAAAGAAGACTTGGTCTCTGTGCGACTTCCAGTCCCTGTGAATGAGTGTGGTCTCTGTTTGCTTTTTGATCCCAGTGGAAGAGGAATAGCTTCGGTGTCTATTAGTCCCAGTGAAGGAGGTGTGACCTCTCTGGCTTTCAGTCCCAGGAGGAGGCATGGCCTCTGTGTTCCTTTTGGTCCTAATAAAGGAGACATGACCTCTGTGTCCTTCAGTTCCCGTGAAGCAGTTGTGGCGTCTGTCTGTCAATCTCTCTTGTCCCTCAGATTGCTTCCTCTTTGATCTTTGAGGAAATGGAGATTTCCAAACTAAGGACGTGTTATGGAAACCTCTACCAGTTGGCTCCAGGGTCCAAATAATGTGCCTTCAGCACTAGAGTTTGATCTCTAAAACATCAACTGGTGTTCATTTCAGTCTGGTCAGACTTTCAGGAGTGGAGTCATAATAATGAGTAGTTTTACACTGCCTCTGGTGAGAAAAGTTTGCTTTGATGCTGTACTAGAGTCTACTGCACTCACATTAAGTGCTTCCACCTGCTGTTCTTGCCTGAGCCAACTGTCAACATGCGTTAAGTCCATGCGTCTTCAGGCTTATTATACCCTTATGCAGGTGTAATAGCACCACATGCCGCTGTTTGTTCTGTTCCAAGTACGAAGGAGGACAGAGAGTTGGGCTTTGCCATCCACACCCACTCTGCTTAGTTATCTTTCTGTCTTTCTCATGCTTTTTCGGAGTTCCCAACAACTGGGGTGTTTAGAAAAAGAACGTTCATGTTGCATAACCCAAATGAATTCATTTCTTTCTACTCTGTGTCACGAACTCCTGGTTAAAACGGCTTGAAAAACCTCATTGTTTCTCGCCATTTTTCATCTCCTAGCTTTCATATATTCGCTTTGTGTTGGCAGCCCGCCGCTGCTAAATCCATTACTGTAACTAAGCTATATGACTTCACACAAAGGCCTCACAATGGAAGCCCACAAATCCCTGATCCGAAACCAGTTTGTCTTTTCTACACTGTTGCTATCCAATCCAAGCTGTTGGTGGAGCTGATCTTGATTGAACAATACATGTAGCGAGTTTGGTATTTAGTTTTGTTAGACAGTATTATGATATTAAATACGATATTCTATCAGCATTCCTCCAGCCAGCTGATTTAGAGTTGGCTGTTCTTATTTGTTAGTGATAAAATAATTCAGTTGATTAAAAAAAAATAATAATAAAAAATTTATTTACAAGTTGGTGACATTTAATAGTGTACGATAGGTTGAGAAATATGACCGGACCTTTTAAGCCTTTATACCCATCCATTTTCTGTACCACATATCCTACAAATGGTCACGGGGAGCCTAGAGCCTATCCCAGGGGAACTCGGGGCACGAGGCGGGGACACCCTGGGCAGGGTGCGAAACCAATTGCAGGGCATTATCTCACTCACACACACTCATTCTCACACTATGTACAATTTGGAAATGATAATCAGCCTACAAAGCATGTATTTGAAAAAAAAACCCGGAAATTGCATCGCAAATTTTGAAAAAGGCCACAGCAAAATCAAGCATTTTTGGCTGCAGCAATCAGCAAATAAAAAAAATTCCACAAAATCCTGTATGGACTGAGTGACAGAAATTGTTCCACCCCTTCCCATATTTGACCCTCTAAATTTCAGAAACCCTGCCTTATCTAATAAGCATATATAATGAACAGGAAGTTATTTTGGCTTAACTGCTTACACGAGCTAGGTGAATTGGGTAAGACAAGAAATGTTGCGTTAAATATCAGAGACAAAAACATCACTGTGAGTAAATAAATATGAAATATTACATTGTTGCAGTCTGTGTGATTTTTCTTCGTATAGGAATACAGCATTAATTCATACTGTAGTGGTAGTGTTCCTTTCAGCAGCATGGGGCAGTAAAAAATAACCGGCTCATTAGACTCTAAATGGCTTTGAATAGTAAATCTTGGAAGTAAATCAAATTTGAGTTTAAATTTGACAGTTAATAAATTGTAATTTGGTTGTGTGTGTGTTTGTGTGTGTGTGTGTGTTTGTGTGTGTGTGTTTGTGTGTGTGTTTGTTTGTGTGTGTGTGTGTGTGTGTGTGTGTGTGTGTGTGTGTGTGTGTGTTTGTGTGTGTGTGTGTGTGTGTGTTTGTGTGTGTGTGTGTGTGTGTGTGTGTGTGTGTGTGTGTGTGTGGTGAAGGATTGGGTGTAAATGTAAATGCTGGCAGGGTAATGATCTACAGTCAGTCCTGGAGAAACGCTCATAAAAAAGCAGATAGTGTTCACACTCCTGTATATGAAACACACACACACACATACACATCTCTCTTGCGAGAATTTTAGGGAATAAGTTTTGTATTTTGTGTGATTCAGTGTGAAATAAGGAATTGACAGACATGCTGGGCTTTAGAGGTCAGCTGAATCGAGGCGCCAATATTTTTCAGTATTGGAAGAGGCATTAACGTAACTGAGCAACCGGAGACACATCATTTGTTACTTCTCGTCACTTTGCACAGATTTACTGGATTCGGTAGTCCTGCCAACAAGACCGAGAGCTCTGTGTTAGTCTTCATCACTGGTCTTTTCTCTTTTTTTTTTTTCTTTTCTTAAACGGTAATTTGACTCGAGAATCTTTTGCAGTAGGAAAATAAACAGATTATAATTTTTTTTTTTTTTTTACATTCATTTCTAAGCAGTCAAGTCAGTGTTTTCTATTTCAGAGTCTATGGTCTTCTCATCCACACTAATCACTCTATGCCACTGTGTTGATATGTTCGCAGTTACCCGCCGTTTTTTGACGACAATCCCTTTGGCATCTATCAGAAGATCCTGGCAGGAAAGCTGGAGTTTCCACGGCATCTGGACTTCTACGTAAAGTAAGCTCGAGCCGAAACGATGCAAAGACAAATGAACGCAGCTTAATTACACGTTCTCCGTTAACAAGGTGACTAGAAAGGACAGAATTGGCTTATTCATCAAGTTGATTCATTTTGCTAATACGTCGTCTTGTAGATGGCTTTGCCTCTGCGACCTGTACAAGGCTACCCGAAGTGTAGTCGCGAGACAAACAAACACACACACACACACAGCCACACTCCCACATTCTCATCAGAATGTGCTGCAGTCTAATCTGACTAATGCTGATGTGAACCCATTAGCTCAGGCCCGAGACAGCTGCAGCAAAGGAATGCACACTTGTTACTCTCTCTCTCTCTCTCTCTCTCTCTCTCTCTCTCCCTCTCTTTCTTTCTCTTTCTTTCTTTCTTTCTCTCTCTCTGTACTGCTACCAACTCTACTTGCACAGCCCTTCTATTCACACACTATACATCAGGCTTATGCAGTATGGAGAGATGACTTGATGTGTGTTATCAGTCATCTTAATACACTTTCATGAAGGGAAAGGAAGATTGATCAGACCAGCAGGTGTTCCATTTCATTTCACAGCATTACTTACGGCATTCCTCATAAGCCTAGAGCAAGAATAGTGAAATTTTACAGCATCGTCACGTACAGAAGACGCTCGGCGGTTTGAGTCCAGCTGGTCAGGAAGTGAAAATGTTAAAGAATGAAAGAATTAAGGATATAAATCCCTTGTTCGGAAAGAGCGGCTAATTAAAACCGATACAAATACAGATATGAATACAAGATGCGCCATTTTTACATTTTTATCATTTATTTATTTATTTATTTATTTATTTATTTATTTATTTTCCTTTCCTTTTTTGTTTATTTTTTATAAGAAAGCGTGCCCACACAGGGTATCCGGTTGAGACTAGAGGTGAGCACGAGGACTGGGTTCCCATGAGACGCAACAAAAAGTCACATGATCGGGAGGTTTTTACTTTCATGTAGTGTAGGCACATAGTTGTAGGGTTCGTATGCAAAAACACACCCTTCTGGTTTAGGCCACATCCACTTTGGGTTTAAATCCAAATACAGATACAAATATCTGGAGCACTAAACTCGTACAGCCACCACTAAAGATGGCATGTGATGGCTTATCTATACTACACTTGAGTAACAAGTTGAAAGCTCGTGATGGATCACTTTGATGTTCAAGTGTGTAAGCTTTTGTACTTACCTGGAACTCGAGTGCTTTTTATAAAGGAATTCAGTGATCATTAATCAGGAAAATGTTAAGAATGTGAACGAGTTGAATTCCCTAGAAGACCAAGTCAGATTCTAGTACAATTAATGTGAAATGATTGGGAGTGCTTATGGGTGAACAGAAGCGCACAATGAAGCGACAACACACAAGCCGAAAGTCAACAAAGAAACACGTGTGTTCAGAAAATAAGAAACCAGAGATGATATCCTTTGTCAGATGAATGGTACAATCCTATATTGTGCCGTTTATGAGCAGATTAATATCCGATTCTGAGAACATGGCAACAAGTAGAGAGAAAATGAAGATCATTAACCAACTAAAGTGTTTGAAACAAAAATTCCTCCAAGATGTGTTGGTTATACCACAAGCACTGTTGAGAATTCTCGATTCTGATTGGTCAGAACTATGAACAGATAAAACCTACATGTCATTTTTCAATAAATAAAATATTCTTAGCTTTGGCAAATAGTTGTGAAATAAAATACTTGATGTTATTGGACGGTTGTAGACATTGGGGTGGTAGCAGATATTTTGCTGATAACGTCCAAGCTCGTGCTAAGCTTTTACGCTATCGGATGTGTAAATTTCATGTCGTTTCGGCCAAACGAGAAGCTTTCTCGAGCCTAACGTGACCATCCATCACAGTACCTGAACACATTAGCATTACATCATACTTTCCCTATAATACATCAGTGGGCTTCAGGGGCTTCAGCACACACTATCGATGTTTGAAGGCACTTGGCGGAACTTCAAACACAGATCGAGACCTTTAAGGCAGGTGCGTTTGTTTGAGTGGCATTTTGACAGCGCTAAGTAAGCCAGACGTTGGTCAGACAAAAGCTGTATGTCAGGAGAGGCTTGAAAAGACAGACAGGAGAACATCCATGTGCGCCAAGCCGTGTTAGGATAAGACCGTTGCAAGCGCACATATCCGAGGCATCAACTTGACAACGTAATAAGCAGAAGAAATACGAGGCCCTTCTACTAGAATCAGAATAATAATAAGATACTTGGCACATTGAGGCATGATGAAATGAATATATTCATGTGAATGTGATTAGAATATTACAAAGGCAGCAATAATTCATGCACGCGGCTACAGGTAATAATCTTCGATCAGAAAGCTGATTTTATTTGGAGTTATCTCTGGATATTTGTTATGAGAAATGCCAGTGTTATCATGAAACACTACAGTTGATGCTACCAGTATGTCATCAAACAGATATGGAAAAAATATATGCCGTTTTTATTCCTCGTATATCAAAGAAAGTTGCCAATTTGTTTATTAAAGAATGACCTCATATTTTTTTTTAGCCATTTACATTTACTTTTAAACGTCTGCGAAAGGGGTTGGTTCATGTTATCGCTCACAGTATGGCAGCTATAAACAGTTGTTCCTTCACCTCCCACTCTTTCACTTTCTTCTGAAGTTAACAAGACAAAAAAAAAAATTGCAGTGTCACGTTACCAAGAAACCGTCTTCTCTGGCAGAAAACGTACCGTTGACACTGAAGACGACTTCTATAAATATCTCCCCACAGAAAACATAACCATATCAATGTTAAATAATAACGCGTTATTTAACCAGTCCACTGTACTCTATACTCGTCCCTGAATGAGCTGTTACTATAGAAACGATAACGTATTCGAATGAGCGCGGTAATATACACAAAGCTGCCGTTATAGGAAATGTAATCATCACTTTGTGACCAATCAGATTTGCGAATTCAACAGCGTTGTGGTATTAAACTGAATATTACACCATACTTGCTTTTTTTGTTGTTGTTGTTTTTTAAATCAGTTTAAGAGGGTAAGGCTTAAAAATGTTTTTAACCATCAGTCATAAATACCGTGCTGCAATCTTTCAGCGATACATTTCACGGGAATTCTTTGTGAGGCTCCTGGTTGGATGAAGCGAATGAACTAGACTAGGAGTGGGATTTATAGTCAGGGTCGAAAGCTTTACTATGCTGTCCTCATGTTTCCATTCAGGGATCTCGTCAAGAAGTTTCTGGTGATTGACCGAGCGAGAAGACTTGGAAACATGAAGGTGAGTGATGTTATAGTTAATTGTCCTGGCGTTGCACATTATTCATAGGAACGCGAGGGTTTCAATTGGGATTTAGGACGTGGTGGGTAAGCCCTAATTATTTCATGGGGGTCAACATTGTGTTCTTGACATTAATATTACAGGAATGTGATTGAAACAAATGTGTTGGTAATTAATAACTTTTTTTTTGTCACACCGTGTATCAAAACTGCTGGAATATTTTCGGATTCTTTTCTGGTGAAGAGACGCAATACAGTAAACTAGCAACATTTTGCCGTAATGATCAACTGTACTGTATGATCGACAGCTCTTAGTATTTAGTTGTCTTAACTGAAGGAACACATTTTATTTGAAATGAAAGCATTTCTCTTTTAAAAGTCAGACTGTATAACATAAACGTAATTACGGGGCCAAGCACCTAATGTGCGTATTGGGTTAGGGATTTCCCCCGAGCAGCGAGCACTTGCATAACAGCTCGCAGCGCTAAACAACGCACTTCCATGTTTTCATGTTTTGTTTACATTGCCACGTGTGTTTTTGTTTTGATTCATGTCTTGTCTCCAACCATGTCACCACTGTGTATCCCGATTAGTCTCACCTGTTTTTAGTTTGTGTCTTTAAACCCCTGCGTGTCTTTGTCCTGCGCGAAGTATTGTTCAGCGTTTTGCCTCCTGACTTTGCCGAGACGTTTGTTTCATGTGCTGCTTTCCCAGTTCTTGATTTTGTTCTGCTCCCTCATTTTGTGCTTGATCATAGTTGTTTGCAAAGCACCAGACCTCTGCCTTTTTCCTGTTTCCGAGGGTTGCCTACATTTTGCTCATACTTTAGAAGCTTAATCATGCAATTATGCCATGTTCTATATTTCTCAAACCTCAGAATCTCCATTAATAACATTCCATAACGATGTTTTTCAACCTTTACAATGCTCTACTGGTTTGAATTGCTTTCACACAACATAAAAACACATCTGCCCAATGAAAGAAGATAAAAGTTAGCTTTGTGATAAATTCTGACTGTTTAAAGATGTGTGGCAGCTTAGGAACACCCCTCACA
This sequence comes from Ictalurus furcatus, assembly GCF_023375685.1. Classification (NCBI taxonomy): domain Eukaryota; kingdom Metazoa; phylum Chordata; class Actinopteri; order Siluriformes; family Ictaluridae; genus Ictalurus; species Ictalurus furcatus. The sequence goes on from NC_071280.1 coordinate 15,492,072, forward strand.
CTGAATTATTGATTTATTTATTTATTTATTTATTTTGATTTTCTACTATACATAGCTTTGAAAACAACAAACTTTTTTGAACTGAACTGTTTCCCTTTAGACTATTAGAACTTGACTTGTAGTTGGGATTCATGTAAAGTTCCCCAAAAGTGAAAAGGGAGACAATAGGATTCAAAGGTTTCATTCAAACTGCAGCGCAGAAACATGGCGAACTTTTCAACAGTTGGTATCTGACGTCAAATTGAATAGATTTGGCTTTTGTCCATTTGGCTACAGAACATATCGTTTCCAACAACTTGATCAAAGCGTGACATGAGATCACACTTAGCTAGCCGAGTTTCGGCTATTTGACAGAATTGATCCACAGCGACATCCAATGGGATTTCCCAGACTGTCACACATGTTTGAAACACATTGAACATGACGCTGTTTTTGCAACAACTTGATTTACATCCGCTGATCTGCTGTTATAAAATGTATGATATCTGTGAAAAAAAATATATATGTATATTCCAAATGCATGGAGAAAAAATCTGATTGTGGTGTAGAACTTTGGTGCCTTATAGAAGTACCGCAACAAGGCGTGAGCATGGAAAGTGTAGCAGAGACTTGAGGCGCTACCTCCCAGCTGGGCTTCAATCCCCTGATAGGGTCAATTAGGGTTTGTTTTAACCAGGTGTAGATTTCTATTTAATGGCGGTCATGTTTCGTATTGACCTCTGCTGGAGCAGATTTCACAAATTGGCATCCGGTGTGGCGTCTGACACGCGCTCGGTCTCGGCGCTGATGTCATCGGTGCTGGGAAATTGTTGAATGCATATGCGTCTGTTTCCATTTTTCCATCAACTGTAGTTATGGTAATAAAACCACAGATGATTATTCATAGCAAATGTGGATTGTCTTACCACTCAAGCTTTTTTTTGTGTATGTGTGTGTGTGTGCCGCTCTCTAGCCACGACATGTTTTAAAAGATGGTGTCCATGCAGAAAGCATGCTTGGATTAACTTCAAAAAGATCTTTTGATGTTATTTCATCGTTTCTTACTCATGTGTCTCTCTTTTCCGTCGTTTCAGCATGAATTACTAGCTTCATGGTTAATAGACAATGAGAATGAAAGGGAGCGTGAAGAAAAGAGTGTACTCATTCACAGGAAGATGGGCATGGTCTAACACTCCTGTAATACATCAGCTTGAAGGTCGAATCAAATATTTTATAGTGCTGAAGTCATCTTACAAACTCGCCACATGTTTCATTCGTGAACGTTTGTGTTTCCTTTTCCTGTGTCCTTGACTTTTACTGGCTATAGATTGCCATAGTGAAGATGAAAGGTCTCAGAATTTCGCAATTCATCAGTGTATCAATATTGCACAATCCCATATGCATGAGATTTTTGCTTGGCTGTGCTCCCATATAGAAAGAAATGCTTTACACTAGCACGTATGTGTGTTCTTTTGTTGGTTTCTTTCAAATCTGAGGTTTAGTTCCTTTGCTTCTCTTTCTGAAGTCACTTATTGAGGTCTTTGTGTGCTTCTTCTTTGGCAGAATGGAGCAGATGATGTGAAAAAGCACAGGTGGTTCAAGACGGTAGACTGGGATGCAGTGCCCAATAGAAAACTAAAGGTAAATTTCGTTTATTTTCAGTGTTCATATGATTTCCAGTGTCGATTATAACCAAGATGTTACACACAGGGACATAAGCAGACCTTTTACAATGGGGTGACTAGGTCAGACCCGGTGACTTTATCTGGGGTGGGGCTATAATGGCTACCCTTATCTGTGTAAGGCCTGAGTAGGATGTATGTTGGACAGGATCCCAAATGGTAGCTAATAACAAAATGAAGAATTCCAGTGTTATGCCTCCAAATAATGAATACCGTTAACGTTAAAAATTTGGATGTTTGTTCACCCTGTTTATTCACTGTGGTCAATGAAGCCAAGTAATAGTTCACTTCTATGCTAGCTAGCTAAACCTGCTTGTTCCTGGATGACATTACACTCACATTGACAATCCTCGGCATTGGACAATGATGAAATTAACTTTCCCCAGAGATTTCATTCATACGGTGGCCCATAAGCTCAAAGCACATTAGCAAATCAATAACACAACAAATTAGGAGGAAAAAAAAACTTATTATGAAACACATTATCTTAAATGCTCGTTGTTGATTGGACACGGCATATGACCATCACATGGAAAAAGCGGGGGGGGGGGTGCACTTTTTATGTCGGTTATCTAGTTAGTCTAGCAACAACGATTTAATGTAATGGTGTATTAGTCTCAGTGTCCTCATCGGGGTTTCCAACACTATGGTAAGGTTTTGGCTCTGTACTCTCTTTTCAACACCTTAAGTCCTCGTTTTTTTTTTGTTTGTTTGTTTTTTTCTTACAGCCCCCCATAGTTCCTAAGGTATCTCACGAAGGCGACACATCTAACTTCGAAGCCTACCCCGAGGACGAGTGGAAAAAAGAGACTCCGGTGTCTCCAAAGGATCTGGAGATTTTCAAGAACTTTTGAAAATGGAAAAAGAGGGATTTAAAGTTTCCCTCCGCTGCTGCAATGTATCCATTCCACTACGGTGGCCAGCCTCAGCCTGCTCTTCTGTCATCTCGTGATTGACAACACAAGGGAACGATTGGCCATCATGTTTACCATCACCATCATCCTCAAGAACAAGTGTGGAGAGAAGGAAGCGCTATTTATTTGTGTTTCTCTGAGTCTACTTGTTTTATGCAAAAAAAAAAAAAAAAAAAACCACACACACACACCAGAGGTGTCTAAGCCAAGAACACCACCAATAGTCCGATACAGTTTACGTCAACGTAGGCGCTTTCGGGGAAAAAATTACTTTCGGACATGTTTGTTGTGTGGCTCTGAAGTCATGTGAGATGGAAAGCCAGAGGACCCAAAGAGTTACACTTTTTAAATGTCCGGACGGTTTGTTATACGTCTAGCTTTGCTTTTATTTAAAAGGTTTTTATCATAAACCACAAGTAATAAGACGAACATGATGTCTTAAAGTAGGGATGCATCAATACCATTTTGTTTTGTTTTTTTCCAAACCAAACACGAGTACATGTTTTTAGTGCTTGTTGATACCAATACTGATACCAAAATGAATCCCCTACTTCGTATTAATCAATCAGGGACATCACAGACCTTTATATTCAGTTCTATGTCATTTTCCCCGGTTTAAATGCCCAGGGTGTCCCAAAAAATGGACGTCCACGTCTCGGTTAAGAAGTGGATTCCAGTCTTTTTGAATTTGTTAATAAGTTTGGCAACAGTGTTCTGTGTGTGTGATGTGTTTGTCCTGTTTCCTGTTAAAGTCCATCGCAACCTTGTGACCGCTTCCTAATCCAGCCATGAGAATGATTTTTTTTTTTTTTTTCAATATGTTCTTCTGTTGTCAAGTATAAAAACTTTTGGAAGGCATTTTGCTTAAAAAAAAAAAAAAAAAAAGTGTTAATTTACCGTGTGTGTGGAGACTTTTGGGACACCCTGTAGCGTCCAAGAAAAGTGCACAAGTGCGTGTTCATGCCCTTGGACTGCTAGACTCATTCTTCATCAGAGAGTTCACTTTAAAGGACGTGCGTTCGCTAGTTACATTAGTTACCTTGGGTCGTGTAGGGTTGCAGCAGGTTTTGTTTCGCTTTGGAAATGCACATCCTTACGTATGTTCTTGGTTCCATCGCGTCAGAATCCCTTTCTGCTGAGGACCAAGAGTGGGCGATCATCATTAACAATACACTGGATAAGAGCTGAGATTTTCTCTCGGCTAGCTTGAGTTGTATGTTTTTGTTGTAGGATGATGCTGTCGTTCTTCCTTTTGCTATTTTCAAAGAGCACATCTTGCTGTCTGATTTTGCTTTGATCGATCATTATTCGTGAAATACATCAAGATCGCTGTCTTTGTGTCGTCTGTTCATTAATTCAACACCACTGACTTGGTGGCTTATGTCACATAGTATCACCTGGAATTGGAGCACAAGGACAAGTAAAAGAGCACAGAAACTGACTGATATCAGTATCTGTATCGATGCATCCCTATCACGAACTCTACCAAATTTTTGTCAAAAATGGGCGATTTTTTTTCTAGTTACTGTGACATGGTGCTTTTTGACTTTTAACTAGTAGCTTTTGTTTTATGTTGAGGTTTGCTGCACCTTCAGGAACATGAGACGTCCTCCTGCTCCTCTTACGAAGTCGTGTCCTCGTTATCTCTTGTAAATAATTGCATGTACGTAACTAAACTTTTAGCACTTGCCTAAGGTGGCCTTATATTAGGATGTGTAAATTGACGCGTAGTCTCTTTGTAGAAAAAAAAAAATGGCATTGGTGTGTTGGCTGGTGCGGTCAAATCACTTACTCTGGAATATAAAAACTCTGTATAGATACGTGAGAACTAAGTTTACTGTTAAATTATTAGTGTGTGTGTGTGTGTGTGTGTGTTTCCAAATCGAGTTCTTCCTCTCTTTCTTCTTCTTCTTGTCTTTCATGAGTGAACAAATTCACACGTTTTCTACAGAGGTTGCGTGACTGCTAATTCTTAACTAGCAAAAAAGGCACCAACTATTCATCTAGGCCGTAGTTAAAGCACAAACCGTTTCAGGACTTCATTATTTATAGGCTGTTTGATTTGTGCCGTAAAGAACGTGTCAACAAATTACAAGTTATACAATACACTTCAGCATTAATGCTGTCTTAGGCTACGATTTTTGCGATGAAAGTAAATAAATCGGTGCAAAAGAGTACATCTGTGTATCATAGTACAGTATTTATGGACGGACCAATTCTTAAAATGTACAAGATGGCGGCTCGGCTGAAATGGTCGATTCTGGAACGGAGAGTGTGCAGCTTAATGGTGGTTGGAGGATGTGATGTGTACAGCAGCCTTAACAGCATTCGAAAATAAGTCTCTTTGAGCTGGCTTTCGTCACCGAACTGACTATAAACTAGCGAAGTGGGATTGGATAGTGATGTGCAAAAATATAAATAAAGGAGAGGAGTGGGTTTTTTTAAAAAAAAACAACACTTCATGCAGAGTGATATCAAAGTGTTAAGTCCATTAAAGCAAAAGAAAGAGAAAAGCTTTTCCCAGTGCATTTGACTGTAGACTTGTATATTTACTGTAGGTACATCTATCCAACGTCTCCTTACCGTCTGCCTCGGTTTTATGTTGTGGTTTTTTTGTTGTTGTTTTTTTTCATTGCCCCAACTAGTCAACATTCCCACTGCAGCGACTAGTAATTTATTAGTTAACTAGTCTATGCAACCCATCATACATTACCAGTCAACAGTTTGGGCAAAATCGTTTTATATTTTAAATTCTTAGAGATATTCCTAATGAAGCTTTACACACTCTTGCCATCTTCCCAACCAGCTTCATGAGTCGTTTTACCCAGGAAGCTTTTCTTAAAAGTTCCCATAATAGCCCATAAGCTCCTTCCTGCTTAAAATGGAAAAACTACTTGTTAATTCATTTTAAATCAAATAAATAAATAAAAAAAGTTCAACCTGATTATTAAAAAATGCATTTGATTCAAACATAAATTTATACGTGTTAATTAAATAGAAACAAATTCAAAGCAAAATGCCTCGATGACTGCTGTAAACATACTTCTTCAGTGTCCTAATGTTGGACTGGTAGTGTGTACCGTGTATATTCATCATGAAAGTAGAGTAGAGTGAGGGGGGAAAATATACACAGGACAAATCACAGAACGTGACAACTGGATCTTCCACTACATATCCACCTAATCCACTGCTAGAAGGTTCGACAGTCATAACTATGGCAACTCCAAAATATTGTGCCCAACTCTCTGAAAGAAAAAGAAAACTCTGATTGTTGCATAAAATCTCAGAGTGTAGAGCTTTTAGCTCGGAGTACACACATGACCTCTGGATTTTAATGTTCCGCAACCTTTTAATGTTTTATCAGTACAGAAATAGGAAGCATATCAATGTAGATATCTGGGTGCTGCACATTGTGAATGAATCTGTAATACTACTACACTGTCTCTTGCATGTCTTAGACATGTTGCTGGTTGTTGTTTTTTTTCTTTTGGTTTTTATTTTATTTATTTTTTATAAAGCATCTACCGTTCTCAGCTTTTTACCTCTTGATGTCTTTTACTACAGTGGAAGTCCTAGCAATATTTAAGCTCTATGAACTTAAATATTGCTTTAAATAAAGCATAGGAAATTTTTATACAGATTTTTTAATGATGATTTTTTTTTTTTCTTTCTGTTCTTTAGTTAGACATATTTGGTTGCTTTTTTCCAAACTGTGCATTTAAAGTGGTGCAAGTGCAGTGTTACCTGCTGTTTACGAGAGCTAAAAACCAGAACGGAATAAACCTTTCATGTGGACAGTGGGCTGACGTTTTTCTCCTTTTTTTCTCTCTCTCTCTCTTTTTAAAAAAAAAAAAAAAAAAAAAAAAAAAAGACCAAAGCCTGTGCAGAATTTCTGGTGTGTCTGATTTATTTTTGCTAGATTTATTTTTATTATTGAAATTTAATACTTATCTTCTTACTTCCAAGAAGAAAAGAAAAATTAAACTTTACTCTTTACTTTTGTATTTAGACCTGCAAAGAACTCATTACAAATCTCAAAGGCTCTAAGGTACCCATGTCTGCCAGAGAAGTATGTTTGTATGCTAAAAACCTCATATAGACTACAGTTTTCCTGACAGGAAACGCTGCAGAAAAGCACAGCAAGTTGAGCATCAAAATGACCTTCTCACTATATGACATAATTGTCCGTAGGCAATGTCTAATATTCTGAAATAATATTATTGACCACCCACGCCATTACGTACATGTTGTGTAGGTGTTTTACCAACTATAAATCATCAGTGAGACAACGCACCTCCGTATGCGCTGTATAAACTCGAACGCTAACTCATTCACTGAGACCTGGTGGGTGCTGAATGATCTCATCATCGTCGTCGTCGTCTTTCATCGTGCTGAAAGAACAAGTCGGGTTTTTCATGCTCATCGAGGACTTGCTGACCTTTTCCAAATCCAACATGGCTTGTACAGATTTGCAGTTTTAAGGCCGACTTGGATGAAGTTCGAAAGGTTCTGGAATTCCCATTTGACAAGATCTTAACCTAGAGTACTCCCCAACCCTGTTTCTTGAGATCCCGCCATCCTGCAGGACTGCAAATTGATTCTGACATGCCTAGTCCCTCATATTCCCTCTAGAATTCATTCTAATGAACTTTTATAAGCAAGTTGGAACCTCTGCTCTAGGAAAAACATAAAGGCTGATCTATGCCCACACTAAAAGGGCATTTTTTTTTCCACCCCCTTGATTCCAGTGAAATCGTGGGTAGTTTTGTTGACATAGCTTCCCACTGCTTTATTGAATCCTGATGACATTTATGTAATGACAAACCACATTTTGACACATCAGCAGGCAAACTTAGGCTCATTTCTCTTCAGAAGAGTGAACAAAACTGCACCGTTCAGGATAAAAATGCTGGTCATTTGGGTGGTACACCTTAAGGGTGGTACATCTAGCAACTTCTCATGACCATTGATTTTGGTGGGACAGGACAGCTTCTTCAATCCTGTCCAAGAAGAGCACACAGAAGGTATAACATCATTACTGACAGGTTTCTCTAAAACCATGCAAAAGCTTCGGGCATTGGAAAAGGCACACACACACACACACACACACACATGCAAAAGCTTCGGGCATTGGAAAAGGCACACACACACACACACACACACACACACACATATCTTCTTTTTTTTATCAACCTTTGCTTGGGAAACAAGGTCACCATGTTGTATATGCATTTCTGATGTACAGACATTATCTGCTCCATAATCCCCCTGTCCCTCTCCCAATCTGGGAAATGATTCTGTACATCATACACACACTGACTGCACTTACATTTTACTTTGGTTTGAATTTATTATTATAATAATTTAATTCTGAGTTTGCTATAAAAGTACATCCCAATTTGGCATAATAACCATAACACTGGCAACCCTGTCATCAACTGTCCTGTCCACTGCTCCTCCTTTACGGAAAATGTTAATAGAGTGAGCATGGGGCAGTGTGATCCCTACCCCAATGGGCCTGTATTAGCGCTAGCTAGCGCTACTTCCCATTTTTGATCATCAGGTGCGGTAATAATTCTATGGAGCCAAATTGGGGAATTGAACACCCTGCCCTATGATTGTACTCTAGAAAGGTAAGTGAATCAATTGAAAAAAAAATTTTAATCGTCGAATCAAAAAAGGGAATTACTATTTCAACAGAATTTCAAATGTATAGAATGTGAATGAGACATTTTATGAAGATTAACTCTAGATTCTCCACTCTAGACATCCGATATCTTGTGCTAAATTGTAAACTGTTTAGCGTCTAGGAAAAGAATTCATCTCTGCAATTTTATTCTTCACTTTGGTGCCATTTTTAGGGGAAAAAAAAAAATCCAAAAAAGTCTCACATGAGACCAGAACTAGCAATCATTTGCAGAAGGTTTCAAACAGAAACAAGCTCTTTCTCATCATAAATATAAGCTGTAGACAAGGCACCTTTTTTCTTTTTTTTTTTCTTGCGTTGACTTCCACCTTGTAATTGGGACACGAGTCTGATGTGATTAAAGGGACTAATGCAGTTACACACATGCACATTTTCTTTAACCAACCTTCTGTAGACCACAAAAGAGAGCGATGGATGAAGAGCTCTGGGTCAACAACATCATCTCTCTCAACAAAAGAAGCTTGCCTTAATGACAAGTTTGCAGCTCTTATTAGGGCACGTAAGAGCTCGAGGTGTGATAAGATCAAAAAGGTCTGTCATCATGTGCATGCACACGGCCACACCCGCACTCAGCATCAAAAATGCTGACAAGAGTTTCTCTGCTGTTTCTCTGCTGTTGTGACTTCTGTATAGGGGTTGCATAGACTAGTTGACTAATGCATTAGTCACCGCTCTGGGGAGTCACTAGTCATCACCCTGGGGAGCTGTCAAGTACGGCTGAGATGCAGGCAGACAGGATAGAAAACTGGTTCAATATACTTTGCTAGTCTGAAAATATTTCAGACTAGATGAAGTCAATTCTCATTTGCACATCACTATCCAATCCCACTTCAGCTGTTACATTATAAAGTTCTATCCTCGCTTGTATTCTGTATTTCTTTTCTCCAGACCGGAACATGCAGCTGCTTTGTGTGCTGAAGTAAACGTTGAATTTCTTTGGAAAAGAACTCACCACTGGAGGATTGGTGTCATGCCTCCTGGGACAACAACAGTTCCTGAAAGCAGATTTGGGTCTGTTTTATTATAATATCAAATGTTCTTTTTTTTTAAAAATGTCTTTCAACAGCTGGTCCGATTCATTAGACAGGCCGCTGACCCACATGTTGAAGCAATGGTAATTATTTCCTTGATTTCACAAGCAAAGCATGTTGGACAAACAGCCGGACAGAGACAAGCGGACAAGCCTGCAGTTAATGAGGACATGGATGCGGTACACTATATCCATTTTATGAGCACAACAGGACAAAAGAAGACATCTCTGTCCACCCAAGTGCAGATGTGGTTGAAGCACATGTGCATCAAAGTCACACACTGACTGTACTGCTTTTGTGTTATGATGACCTCATGCTTTTTTTTTTTTTTTGCATATCATCTATTCAGCCGTTGCTTTGCAATCACGCCAATGAGATTAAAGCGTAACTTAATAGAACTGGCTGTAGCGAGCAACGTCACACTCACCATTCAAAACGATTTTAAGAGAGGCACATGCTACGGCCATGTGTTTGAAAAGCTCATTTTCATTTTCATATGCTACTCTGATTCTCAGATCTGTAAAATAAACCATATACAGTACATTGTTGTGGTACTGCAGCATACTGTATGCCCTTTAAGGTCAAATAATTATTACCATTCTCATAACCGTCACATGCAATGTTTAGTTTAGACTACGGGACTATTGAGGCTAGCTGATTTGATGAGATCATAACTAGGTCAATCTAACGCTGACACTTCTCTGCAGTTTTTCCTGATTAAACAGCTGCTCAGTGTGACAGCTGACTTTGGGAGTTTGGTATGAATAACGTTCTTAAGATCTGGGTTCAGCTCTAAAGAAAACTCTTGAGACACATTGGGAGGAACCATTCGTTTTTTTGTGTGTCTGATCAAGTTAAGAGGGATGTTGGGACACAAAGTCAAATAAGTACATTAGCTAAAGACTTGGGGGGTGGGTAGGGGGGGGGGTGTGTGCTGTTTGTTTGTTTGGGTTTTTTTGGGGGGGGGGGGTCAAAAAATGTAGCAATACTACTGATTTTCCTTTCTCTGTGAAAACATATCTTTCATACTGAAGCATTTAGTGATTTGTGTTGTCTAAATCGGAATAGTCTTTTATCAGTGGTTGAGAGACGTACTTGGATACACTTCATAGCTTTATGTTTATTGGAGCCAGTATTTTGTCAGATCGCCATGGACGATAAACAGAATTATCCAATACACAACAAAATGTGTCTAGCTGTAGGTCCAATTTTCCTGTCACTCCATCGACGACGCCTGTAAAATACAATCAGGCCTCGACATGCTGACACACTTTGTAGAACAGAGGTGATGAGTCACTGCTGGCAGTGGTGAAGTGTATTCAGGAAGGTATTTTCTTGGCGCCAGCTGAGGAAATGTAAAATACAGACTGATAGCTGAGAAGCAGCAGCATTTAAGATTTAATAGTGTACAAATGCTGATCGGGTTCAAGCAGAGATCTGGCCTTCCTGGCATTTGATCTTATCATGGAATGTGGTGGCCTTATCGGCAAGTGGATGATAGGTCTTTACTGGGTTTCGAGTGGGGCCACTGGCTAAGATCTCACACTTATCGTTGGGAAACCTCCAGAATTCTCATCATTTCATAGCCGTTCATTGCATCCATTCATGCATACTTGCTATCGATCCGAGCAATGCTAATGAATAATGGATGTTAGCATTCTTCTCTAAGCATGTTATAATGCTGCATTAACAGTATTTAGAAAAAATGTGGTAGCTTCATGTGAAATGAACAAAGCATTTTTTTAATGCTCATCTTTCCAAATTCATAGCTGGGAAGAAATACAATATTTGCGGGAATCAGGGTTGCCAACTCTTGGTCAGGCTACATCTCAAAATTTTTGTCTTTGCAGGAAACACCGCAGTGAACATGCATTTCTGATTTGCAGTGGCTTTTTATTATCGCCTAGTACACCGATGATCCACTCTATAACACCTTTTTCCATTTCCCAATCTTTACAGTATATCCATTCTTCTATCCATTTTCCATACCGCTTGTCCTACACAGGGTTACAGGGAGCCTGGAGACCCTGGACGGGGTTCCAGCCCATCATAGGCCACATTCACACACCCATTCACACACTACAGACAATTTGGAAATGCCAAACAGCCTACAACACATGTCTTTGGACTGGGAGAGGAAACCGGAGTACCTGAATAAAGCCCCTGAAGGACTTGAACCCCCAACCCTGGAGGTGTAAGGAAAATGTGTTAACCTCTAAGCCACCATGCCCCTCCTGCAATACAGTATATCTTAGAACAGAAATTTTTCTATACATCATCTGCACTTACACTTCCCCTTGGTTTGCATTAGCCTGTGTTTGTACAAACTGATTAGATTGAATTGTTCATGGCAGTCACTGACTTTTTTTGAACTCGCCGAACCATTACAACCATGGCAAACCTGGTGGGAACTGATGATGAGTAAACTGAGAGAAAATGTGGTTTAAAAAATCGGAGACTGTGTTAACTTGCAATCTTCTACAACGTGCATTCTGTCATCATCAAGCCATTACTGTCAAGAAGGTTTTCTGACATGAACTACGTGCATGTCTTCTTTCATAGCCTGGGGCCTCAAACAACAGTAAAACATGGTTGAACATGTTCATAGTCTACTATTAAATGTTACCTTGATTTTTCCTAACCTATAGTTTCCTTACTGAGGAATGTTTGAAATAAAATCCTGATCAAGAGATATTTAGAAGTTTTCATCGACCTGTTTATATAGCAATATATAGAAAAATAACAAAAAAGCTAGAAAAGAGGCACTACAATGAATTTGTGGTACTACCAATAGATGCTCAGGTTACTGAGATGTGATATTTGACTTGAATGGTTGTAGATTAGGGGTGTAATGCAATGACACTATGTTTAGTGCTCCAAACATCTAAATCTGTATCTACAGCACTGTAGATACAGATACAGATTATCCAACAACTATCACCACTGTGAAAAATGAATTTCCCCCTTAAACTTAAAATCTGGTTGTGCCACCTTTAGCAGAAATAACTGCAACCAAACACTTCTGATAACTGGAGATCAGTCTTTCATTTACTTCTAGGACTAGGATTTACTCCTGCGCTTTGGATCATTGTCTTGCTGCATAATCGAGTTGCTCTTGAGTTTCAACTTACGGACTGAAGACCGGACATTCTCCTTTAGGATTTTCTGGTAGAGAGAGAAATTCATGTTTCCCTCAATTATTGCAAGTTGCCCAGGCCCTGAAGCAGAAAAGCATCCCCACATCATCACACTTCCTCCACCATGCTTGATTGTAGGTATGATGTTCTTTTTGTGGAATTCCGTGTTTGATTTACTCCAGATGTAACGGGACTCCTGTCTTCCAAACAGTTCCACTTTCGACTCATCAGTCCACAGAACATTCTCGCAAAAGGTCTGAGGATCATAAAGGTGTGTTTAGCAAAATTCAGACGAGCCTTAATGTTCTACTGGGTTAGCAGTGGTTTTCACCTCACCACACTTCCATGGAGGCCATGGAAGAGATATTTCCATTTGGAGATAACGGCTCTCACTGTTGTTCTTTGGAGTCCCAGAGCCTTTGAAATAGCTTTGTAACTCTTCCCAGTATTTCAATCACCTTCTTCCTCATCATTTCTGGAATTTCTTTCAACTTTGGCATAGTGTGTTACTGAGTAAGACCTTTTAACCAACTTCATGCTGTTGAAAAAGTTCTATTTAAGTGTTGATTTGATTGAACAGAGTTTGCAGTAATCAGGCCTGGTTGCGTAATCGAGTCCAGGTGAACCCCATTATGATTGCAGGTTCATAGATTTGGGGAATTAGTAACTACGGGGGCAAATACATTTTCACACAGGCTCAGTTGTTATTGGATAACTTTTTTTTGCTTCAATAAATAACATTATCATTTAAAATCTGTATTTTGTGTTTACTCAGGTTGCCTTTGTTTTATCTTAGATTTAGTTTTAATTTCTGAAACAATTTAGTACGAGATCTATGCAGAAACAGAAGAAATCAGGAAATCAGGCAAATACGTTTTCACAGCACTGTATATTCAGATGTAAACCTGTGTGAGTGAGTGTGGTCTGACACAGAAACGTGGTGGAGTTTTTGTTGGTGTTGTTGTTGTTTTAATTAAATATAAACCCCATTACTCTGTCTCTTAAAACATTAGAAAACCTTCAAAGTTAGAACTATCAGGACAGTTCTTCGACCTCAGCAGTTCATAATTGGTCTGAGCTAGAGATGTGTGTGGGACTGACAACACTGAGGAAATAAAGTTTGTTAAATTGACCAGAGAGTGTATCAAAGCAGATAGATGTTGTGCTATCCTAGCATCTTTGATTATATTTTCAAGTGTGGTTTATGCGCAGTGAATTTCTCAACCAATCAACTTGATCAGATTTTCTATTAATCCAGTAGTTGCTAGTGCTTACTGTGACATTCCCAAGGAAATCTGCAAGTAATTGGGTTCTAACTCCGTCGTATGTGGTTTGGGATAGAGTCAGTGGGGGTTTTTTTGTTGGTTGTCATCTTGTTTCTCCTATTCAGAATATTCACGTAATTGTACTGGATGGAAACACACAAGTCCTATTTTTATTAGCCAACTTTTGGACATTTTATTTCATTTTCTTTCCCACTAAACTCCTTTGCTGTCAAGGTTCACAAGCTTTGAGTCTTGGTCCAAATGTGCATTATAAGCTAAACGTTTGAGACTGGAAAAGAAATCACCAATGTCTACCCAATACAATAAAACAGGTCCAATAAAATTCCATTTCCTCTATGATCGTTACAGTGTTACTACCTTTTCCTTTCTCCTTTTTTTTTTATGATCGGCATTTGGCACATCAAGGCACTTCTACATTCCATTCAGAAGCCAAATTTGTCCTGGTGACATAGTGCTACTGTAATCCAGCTAATGTTCACTTCTATGCAATGATTAAAAACACAGTCTCGGTCCTTTACAGGGACCAAAACATGCTCTTATCGCTTCTTTTTAAATACCAATTCATTTACCGTTAATAAAAGATGTAGTTGAATTCAAAGTCTGTGAAACGTACCGCAATTTTATAATAATACATAATGCAAGAAATAGTTATCAGTCTCCTTCTTCAACCTCAACCTCAGTAGAGGTTGCCTAGTGTCATCTCTCTGCCTCTCCCTCTCTGGAGGTGGTCCTGCAATCTTCTTTCCATATGCTGGACCCTCAAGTCCGTCCCCTCAAAGGGATCCATGTGCAGAGGTTCATCCATTAAAATCCCTTGAAGCACACAAATAATATTCCATCTGTCTCTGCTGTCATCTATTTTCCAAATGCATATTTTGCTGTGTGGTAGTATCTGTCTTTCCAAGGAAGCTTCTCAACAGTGAATGCAATTTTGTATAAAAGGACCATGCATTGAGACCTAGACTGTTTTTGGCATTGGGCCTCACCAAAGCAGGTACTGCTGCTTTTCAATTCAACTGAAACTAACAACAAAAAAATAGCTGGCCTAGATTTCACATCCATTTCAACACAGCTATAAAATAAGACAAGAAATTATTTGGGATGGAGCTTTTCCTGTTCTCACAGCTGAACATTCATTAAAGTAAGCGATTGAGATACTGTCCAGATACGGTCTAGACAAATCCACAACCTATTAGATAAAGACGTTGGAGAACCCATCTGCTTTTTAAGCACAAATCCTCAAAGGTTTCTTGGACATACAGGGGTGTGTTGGTACGTGGATCTGGTGTTTGTAATTTGGTGTTTTATTCTCTGAATGTGGTGAGCAGCTGCTTGGTTAATTGTGTGTGAGCAGTTTGTGGCTTTACCATTCCAGCTGCAACAGGTAGTAATTACATCATTTTCTACTTACAGTAAAAATCTTTATCTTTATGACATTTGCTTCTGGTCTCATTCAGGAGCCAACAGATGGCATGCACATTTTATGTACTGACTTCTATCTCTCTTTACAGTCATGGTCCAGTCTTTCTTTAAGCTCCTTATAAGGTTTTTTTTTCTTCATCTCATCATGCTTCATCTCAGAAAGTCCCAGTTCATAGCTAGGTAATGATTGCATTCTGCTTCCCTTCAAGATAAAATTTTTTTTTTAAAAAACCCAGCCTCCTGCTCAAAACAAAGGCTTCTTACCTTGCGTGATGTTTGCTTAAGAAAGATGATATCAGAGTTTGTTTTTCTTTCTTGCTCTTTGGTTTTCAGCTGGGATGTTATTAATGAGCTTTCGGCAGCTACTTGCCTTTCGAATGCGACAACCCCAAATGAAAGGTATTCATTAAAATGCCATTCCACAGATGGTCCTCGTCAGACTGTTTTAATCAGTTTTCCCAGGTTTTAAGTCTCCTTGCAGCCCCCTTTTCTCTGGGTCTCGATGATTCATTAATAGAGACAAATGACTCCAGAGACAGAGTGATGCAACGCTCAACTGCAGAGATCAATCTGTGACAACCTTTTAACACAAAACACATCTCTTCAAGAACTCGGATGATCACACACTGCCGAAATGAAGAGCCCGAAAATGAGGCTACCGATAGCACAACTTACAAGTGTTCCTCTTGGCTAGCAATTATTATGGCTTAATGTAACCTCAGATCAGAGAATTTGGCATCCAGCAGTACTGTGGCCTAGCTCTATCATGACAATGGGTTGAAGTAAAACAGTGATGAGTAAGCGATTTCAATGGTGAAGGCATATTATCAGTGTCTAGACCAGTCTATGACCAAACTGTCGGTATGACCAGACCATGCTGAAATGTATCCCTCCAGGGTTCAGCACTGTAAGTGCGTTAGCAGATGAGAATGTAAATGAGTACACTGTAAATAGAATAACGCAGAGGAATAGGAATAGGCAGGGTATTGTGCTTGAGTGGTTATGACAAATAAGGTCGTTTTCACGCTAGCTTTTTTTCCCAGAAGACCCAGAGATTTCCGTATGTTTGCTGAAGAGTGAATGCTGTTTTCGAGTATGGGAGTGATCTAGAAAACTAATCCCTGGTCCTCCTGAAATCATTCTTGAACTCAGTTCTGAACCCTTGTGCAGTCACATCAGTTGTGGAAGCTATCCTCTCGCAAGTAAGATGATTGGGGCAGCTTGTCAAGATATTTCCTGTTTCAAGTTCCGTGGTGGGAAAAGGGTTAGTATGGTCAGTTGGGGAGACCAAATACTTTATTTATTTATATAAGACTGGAGATAGGACTTTGTGGTACGAGTGCTTGCACTGAGAGTATCGTGAAATATGCAGGGCTGCATGGTTAAAAATCTTCTTTTACAAGAAGAGCACCTCATTTGCAGCATTCCTGCATGATGGTATGCCGAGCATCCAAAAAGTGAGGTTCTTTGCAGTTTCCGTGTTGGTACCAAAGAAAAATAATTTAAAAAACAGCTCAATGTTTTGCAAACTTGCATGCACAAAAGTGAAAGCAAACCTGCACTTATAAGCCCTGACCCCAAATGAGCCCAGAATCATTCCTGAGTGGAAACTCAAATATTTGGGCCAAGTGTGAAAACGCCCAAAGTCCATAGAGTCCTCTTGGCTGGACTGGAGATAACCTGTAGGTCTTTCTGTACACTGGAGCTTAGTTGTGCATTCAAAAGAAAGCTTGGTGGCTTATTTTTAGGCTCCTGTAACACATTCATCAATATCACTGTGTTATAACAGCTTAGCATAAATCCCTCAGCCATAAACTACCAGATATTTGTGATGTAACCACTTGGGAATGTCTTGAGTAGCCACAAGCCAAATGAAGTTCTCAGCATTGAAAGTTGATTATGTTTGATGAAGTAGTTTATTTATATAAATCGTCCATTTTAGGACTGGAGGAATGCAATGTCATTCTCCAGTGCACAGTTTACAAATCCTCAAAACCTCAAACCCAGTGGACACATTTTCTTTGTCAAGAGTAACTACCTGTTTGAAAATACCCCAAAGTCCAGGTCTAGGCTTATTTTATGTTTGGAAAAAAGCAGTCAGTGCCTAGAGCAGAACCTCACCCATGATACGTTTCTCAGAATTCATTTGCTGACGCCCTTTACCGTAAGCAGGTTGCAATAAATTGGCGTTGGCCCCTGACTGTGGTGGTAATGGTTCCCCGCCTCAGGTAGGGTTATGTGGAGCGACGTGCCATGTTTTCCGTCGCAGACACCTCTCCCGAATCACCAGGTCCAGCTGCACACAGCAGGCTGAGAGGCTGTTTATTGTAAAGCTGTGTCCAAGAGGAGGGAGTGCAGAACTGGGCCAGGAAAGCAAGACAAAGAGTATGGGAGACTTAAGACTTGGAAGGTGACCTACAAATCTGTGAGCTCTAACAGAATATGACGAGAAGACACGAAAGGGAAAGGGCTTCTGTTCAGTGTAAAGTCAGCAGGACGGGTCTGATCTACAGCTAAGTTCAGTTACAGACATCAATTTCTTAAAAAAAATAAAATAAAAAAAAACCCAGAAAATTTCAATATAAATTACACTAGCTGTGGAAGTCATATGATTTCTTACCTTTCTGTCCAAGTTGTTTAGTTTCCAAGCTAGGGATTCCTGGTTAACATATCACAAGCGTTTTAATTTACTGTTCTGCTAAATCATAATATATGGAAAGGTTTCCTCATGATCTATAGCTCCTGCTAGTATACTGCAACATTTAGCTCCAAACCTAATCTGAGACACCTGATCCAGCAAAAGAAAATCCTCAGGAACATCTGAATATCAGATCCACGTGTGTTGGATTAGTGGTTGGACGTTTAAAAAACATCAAACAAGTCGCATACTTCTAGCATAAATAGTACGCCAAACGAATGCTTCAGAAACTTCAGTGTGTCAAAAACCAAGGTATTCACTTAAACAGTAGAGTTCACATTAAACAAAAAGAAAAGAAAAGAAAAAAGATGGTTTTATTTGTTCTTTGGTTCGTCCCTCTATAACAGATGATTTACCCAAGATGAACCTCTTTAGCTAGCTAAGATGCACTGTAAAACCGGATAGTTCATTTAACTCAAAAAATGTGAGGACACTAATTACCTCCAAATTTTTAAGTTGAAAAATCAATTTCTTTAAGCCAAATACACTTAAATACAACAAAAATTGAACTCAGACTTTGTAATTTAAAATTAATTTGTGTTATATATTATTAAGTGTATTTGGCTTAAAGAAATTGATTTATCAACTTAAAAATTTTGAGGTAATTAGTTTCCTCAAATTTTTGGAGTTAACTGACCTTATCCGGTTTTATAGTTTTAACTATAAAAAAAGTCACTAATGTCTACTACAAAACTCGCTAGATTTGTTGCTAGGCTCTTTTTTTAAAATTAATTTTTATTAAATAAAGTCACAAAAACCTTCTACAAAGTCTAGCAACAAAGTCACTAACTTGGCCATGCTGATCCCTTCTTGACTTTAACGAACCAAAAATGTCCATTTCAGCTCCTTCATACGATATGTCATGCATTTTAGATGCAAAGTCTTCCCTCCAACATCTAAGCAGAACCGAGTAAACCATCATGGTAAATAAACTGAAATATGAGGTCACAGGGTAAAAAAAAGTGAAGTGTTGTTTATTGTTGCTAAGCTGCATGGAGATCCAGGTCAGTAAAAAAGCCACAGATGGTCCTTTTCAGGAGAAACCCACTGAACGGTGGGAGGGAAGCTTAAACAGGATGGATCATAATTGTCATATGTGTCACTCAGTGGAAACTCTGCACTGCGTGTCTGATCTATTTCTGAGATCAATTATTCGACTTTATTTATAAGCACTAGGCTCACCGATGGAGCACACGAACACTGGTGCTGGACCAGCATAAACCAGAGACTATTACTTAATTTGATTCATAGGCAGAGAAATGAAGAGCATGCTGAAGATCATAAGGAGAAGACCAGATGACTGGGGTGGTAAGATTCAGAAAAAAATGTTTTCCTGTGAAGGAAAATAGGAACCGTATTCATTTCCTGTGTCAGGTGTGATAGATTTATGATTATAATATTTTCCTTTAAAAGACATCTGTCTAATTCAACCTCATCTCAAACACATTCACATTCATTTAAGACGTATGAAAGGCAGAAACCTATATATATCCTGACATCTTTTCCTAAATTCAACCTCATTTTTTTTATATAAGTTGGCTCATATATTTGTGTGAATTCTTGACTACTATTGATTGCTTCTTCTCATCCTCAGTTTGAAGCATGAAACTCTTCTTGGCACACCGTATAATCTGACTGACACTGCACCTGAAGGTTGTTTTCTTAAAGGTCAAGCATGTACAAAGCCGCGACCCTGTTACAGGACGACAGGCGACTCTGGATCCCTGCTAGAACCTTCAGGAGATGGGTAATGCTAACATGTGCTAACCAGGTGGAATACCCATCGCTACTGAAGCAGTACTGTGTGTGTGTGTTTAAGAGACCGATTTGAGCTTTGACTTTAATCC
Organism: Ictalurus furcatus; assembly: GCF_023375685.1. Lineage (NCBI taxonomy): Eukaryota > Metazoa > Chordata > Actinopteri > Siluriformes > Ictaluridae > Ictalurus > Ictalurus furcatus. The sequence continues at coordinate 15,511,775 of NC_071280.1, forward strand.
TAACAAAGGTTTTGTTTTTTTTCTTCAAAACAAAGCACCAGTAAATGAGTAATCTGGATATGCAAGATGCCTATGTGGTCTGTAATCAAATGTAGATCAGAGACGCTAAATCCTTTAGCGTTTCATAGTTAAAACTAGGAGCTTTCCCCAGGTCTCACTGTTTTTCAGACACAGATTAAGCCTAAGTATAAATTACACCTTTAGCAGATATATGCTAGCCAGATAAAACCCCTTCGCATGGTGAAATCTCGACAGTGTGTCGTAACTATATATAGTTATGAAAACTACAGGCTTTCCTGACTGCAGCACTGGAGCAGCACGGACATTTTGACCGACGGGATCTGATTACAAACTGAACTGATTAGACTTATGTCCATTTCACTATGGCAAGTGGCTACACAATAACTTTATAAAAACACGATAAAGGAAACCACACTTAGCTAGCGAGGTTTTAGACACCTTTAGGCAAACTGACTGTTTTTACCACCATATCTTTTATCTTTGCCTGAAAATAGTCTAGATAAGATAAACATCAGTAAAAACAGTCCCTGGTCAATTTGGTGGATAATTGTACAACATATTACGTTTAGACAGAACAGTGGTGCATATGTAGTGTTGCTGCCTCACTACTCCAGTGTCCCTGGTTTGATCCTGAACTCAACTTAGTGTTTGTGTGGAGTTTTGCATTTTCTCTCCATGAAAACTCCTTCAGATTCTCCAGCTTCCCCTCACCTCACAAAAACTTGCCTGTAGGAGGACTGGCACCAAAATTTAAATTTGTAGGTTAAAGCAAACCTACACATTTGCACCTAAATGTGTAGGTGAATGGTGCCTTGTAATGAACTGGGTGTGTTCCCATGCTTCCAACACAACCATGACCAGGTTAAAGCACTTACTGAAGATGGGTGAATACATGTTTGGTGATATACGAATATTACAATATATTATATATTTCAACACCTCTTCAGATTTCTTGAGTTGTGCTCTCAAAGTATGTTAAAGGCAGAAGGACCTCTTTTCAGCCAAAACATGATTTTTCAGAATTCAGCCAGAACAGAGCGACATCTTAAGGTTTTTGTTTTTTTGTTTTTTTCCCCCAGACCACACGTGCTGTTGGAAGTACTTTTTTTTTTTATTAACTGAGCCACATTTGCTTCTGGAAAAATCCCAGTGTACTTTTCGTCTTTGAAATGTCTATTAAAAAGTCTGCTGATGTTCAGTAGATGGGTTATCTACACGCAACCTGTCAAGCATCCAGCATTTTTTTTTAGTTTTACTGTAGTAAACATCGTAAATGTTTCTATGTGCTATTGACTCCAGACAGACTTCACAGTTGAGCGTCAGTAAAGTGTGCCTCACCATCAGTTCTGCTCAGTATTGAGACACAGCCGAACTCCATATGTCTGAGACGTCAGAGGCGTTTTTTGTGGGGTTTATTTTTCAGCGTCATGGTGCTTTGCTCAGACACAGTAAGCCTGCTCTTCCTCGACCTATACAGGACTCCTGCATGATAGAAAAATCCACAGAAGAATTCCCTATGTGTGCCATCGACCCCTAATGCATCCGGGGAGTATCCCTTAATAACTGTTTTTATACTCAAGGCTCCTAAACCCTGACATGGGTGGAACCATTGTAATTAAGGACATTAAGAACTTTCTTTCGACCAGTCGACGCAAAACATATATTTTTTGTCTATTTTTTTGTACTTTTGTCCACAACATAACTATCATTAGTATTAATAAATGCAGTATTAAATATTTCTGTAGTGTACCCGATATATGACCAGAAGTTACATATGGAAAAAGACAGGGTTTTTTTAGTTAGAAAGGAAATAAAAAAAATGTAAACTATATATATATATTTATTTTTAATGAGTAACTAAAAGACTTACTTTACATGGCTTAAACTGTGACTGTGATCCAAACCAATTGACCGCATTTAAATTCATTTTTTTAGATGTTCTTCCAATATTCTGTCATGTTCACAAATATTTCAGGATAAACAGATTTTTCTGTTACTATATTCTCTCTACATTTAGTGCATAATTGACTGCGTTGTGTATTCAGAACAACATAGCTACTTGCCTAAAGTGACACATGATGTTAAGTATGGTCTAGAACAAGGGTAGAAGGCTGTGACCTTTGACCTTGCTTGTTTGTTCTCATTGAAATACTAAATGCTCCAGCAGTGACTCATGATGGCCACAGACTTCCTAGGTTAGGGTACTGAAGGTGGCTGAATAGGCTTTGAACCCTGCTTGAACTTTACTTAAGAAGATGTTCAGCCATGCAACAGGAAGCCATTTCAGCTTGTCATGGAAATAACCAGAGATTAAGAGTTCAAGAAGCATTTTCAAACCCAGTGATTATTAGATGCTTTCTGCTAGATGAGTTATTACATGTTTTCTGTACTTTATCAAATTTAATAATAAAATGGAAATATAAGTGGGAATATTAGGTCACTTCATTAATGGTATTTTGCTCTCTTGTGGAATATAAATTTTGTGTTGCATCTCCCTTTAGAGTCATATGCTTTACATAGTAGTAGTAGTAGTAGTAGTAGTAGTAATACTAATACTACTACTACTACTACTACTACTACTACTATTATTATTATTATTATTATTATTATTATTATTATTATTATTGGGTATTTATTTATTATTATTTTATCTATATCTGCATTTATTATTGTTTAATTTTTATAATTTAATTTATTAAATGTATTATTTTTAGTAATTATTCATTATTTCTTATTATTGTTGTTTTATTTTGTATTATCATCATCATCATCATCATTATTATTATTATTATTATTATTATTATTATTATTATTGTTGTTGTTGTTGTTTTATCTATATCTGCATTTATTGTTGTTGCTTTGGTTTGATAATTTAATGTATTGTATGTAAGGTATTATTATTTATTGGTTATTTATTCTTATTTTATTATTATTTTATTTTGTCTGTATTTCTTCTTGTTCTTGTTCTTCTTCCTCTACTTCTTCTTCTTCTTCTTCTTCTTCTTCTTCTTCTTCTTATTATTATTATTATTATTATTATTATTATTATTATTATTATTATGTGCATTTAACAGAATGCAGATCTAACACTTTGAGAACAGTCGGTTAGGTTTGAAGCAGGTGCATGATGATTTCTGCATGAGAGTCCCACATGCTTTACATTTATACATTTGGGAGATGCTTTTCTCTAAGATGGAGGGTCTTACTCCAGATTGGCTCTCTATAAGCCCTGCAATTTGAACTCACAGCCTTCCAATCACCAGCACAGAACCTGTTTCAGTGAGCTCCCAGTCCCAAAGCTCACCGCTGATCACAAGTTTCCATTACCAAGCTCCAGTGCAAAACTCAAGAAGAAGTTTGACACCAAACACATCTTGGCTGATTGACTACACTGAGCTTAAGTGGAAAATGTGAGTCAAATTTCCTGAATTGTTTCTTAGTGCACCGAAGCATCTTTTCCTCCCTGGTTCAGTGTTTGAGAAAAGTCACTCAGTTGTCCTGCCCTCAGTGGAAGTGTTTGGGAAGGAAGGAGCGTGAAGAGCGCGCGCTCAGCCACTCCTCCTCATCCCTAAAGCGCACTCATCTGCCAGAGAAAAAAAAAGAGAAAAAAAAACCCCTCTAAAAAGTTCTCTAAACTAAACGCAGAAGCAGCTGCGGAGAAACAGACCGGCTATATGGAATTCCCAAGCTGAAAGGAGCGTATTTATTTCTATTTGTAGCTTTTTGAATCAATTTGCCTTTATTGCAAAGGCATTGGAGTGACAGTGGATACAAGGAGAGCTGGGGGATATTTTGAGAAATTTCTCCATGAATGAAAGCATTTTGGATTTGTTTGTTTGTTTGTTTGTTTGTTTCTTCACCTTTGCTTCAGTGTTGCTCTCCACGTTGCACGGTGTGCCTCGAAAAGAAACTTCTCAGGGGAAGAATGAATGAAAGTCATGCTGATGTGTAGTAGGAAAACGACTTTGATAACACAGAGCATATAAGGTAAATCGTTTGGTGCTGTTTTATTCATTTCCTGAATATCTTTGTTTATCTTTGCACACAATTTGAGACAAATTCTTGAAGTTTGAGTGCAAAAAAAAAAATAAAAAAATAAAAAAGGTTAGAGTTTTTGTAATGCATATATTGCAGTTCAAGGAACTGAACTTTTTGTTGTTGTTGTTGTTTGTTGTTTTTTTTTGTTTTGTTTTGTTTTTTGCATATTGCTTTATTGTTTCAGTCTTGATGATTATCGTGGTGCTCCGCGGTGGTTTTCTAAAAGTTTTGCTGCAGCTGTGAAGCTGAAGATGGGCCGCTGTGTTGTGCGCGTGCTGACTCTGTTTACGCTGGCGGCGCTGGCGAGAAGCGCGCGAGGCTGTCCGCGGCCGTGCGCGTGCCCACAGCCCGGAGAGGTTCACTGCACGTTTCGGTCCCTGCTCACGGTGCCCGCTGGCGTGTCCCGACAAGTGGAGCGCATGAACCTAGGGTAAGCGTGTTTCCCCCAAAAAAACTGAACGGGAGAAAATTGCACTGAAATATTTCACGGACATTTTGACAGACGGGATCTGATTACAAACTGAACTGATTAGACTTATGTCCATTTCACTATGGCAGGTAGCTACCTACACAATATCAAAGCATGGTAAAGGAGCCCACACTTGGATATCAAGGTTTAAGACACCTTTAGGCAAACTGACTGCTTTTACCACCACATCCCTTATCTTTGCCGGAAGATTTAAAAAATATATATTTCATGCATACATATTTGCACAAAATACTTTTGCATACTATTGCCTATTGTCTTATTTGTATATCGGTTCATGCAGAACTCCACACTGCATGCCAATGCACTTATCCATTGACTCCATTGATGCATTCATAAGTTGGCCAAGAGATAACAATGCTACAAAATACAACAAACCCAAATCCATCAACGCATAAGCAAAAGGTCGACAATGCCACAAAATGATCTTTTATCCATCCATCCATCCATCTTCTATACCACTTATCCTCTTCAGGGTCACAGGGGAACCTGGAGCCTATCCCAGGGAGGATCACAAGGCGGGGTACACCCTGGACAGGGTGCCAATCCATTGCAGGGAACAACCACATACACACTCACACACCCATTCATACACTACGGACACTTTGGACATGCCAGTCAGCCTACCATGCATGTCTTTGGACTGGGGGAGGAAACCGGAGTACCCGGAGGAAACCCCCGCAGCACGGGGAGAACATGCAAACTCCGCACACACAGGGCCACGGTGGGAATCGAACCCACGTCCCTGGAGGTGTGAGGCAAACGTGCTAACCACTAAGCCCCAAAATGACCTTTTATTTAAAAACATTTTTGTGTTTGTGTGTGGTACATTTTCTCATACTTCATGTACAGAACAGCTGAGGTAGGCTAGCTAGTCTTGCTACATTCTTTCAGAGACATTTATAGGTAAGGAATAAAATACTTCAGGGTGTACCGCTATAGAAAAATAATCATCAACCGGGCAGTGTGATGCGGGTCAATGTGAAGCCGAGTTACTCTTATGATTCTTAATTCATTAAACAATGACACATACTTTTTATCCAGTTCTAGTTATATTTAATGCTTTGGAATATCTGCAAATTAGGTTAGCTCCTGGTATCACTCACAGCATCTCTTTTTATCTCTCTCTCAAAAACATGCAGCTCGTTATGTTGCTGAGAAACTGGAAAGTGTAAAGCCTTTATCATTTTGAAAACCTACTGACCATTACAAAGCACTGACACTGGAGACTCCTTCCATAAATGCTATCTCCTTACAGAAAACAATACAATTTCGGTGATTAGATGGTTTTCATTATTGTCAAATAACCACATTTTATCAATTAGATTTATATTATGAGGAGTGTCTTCAAACAAGTCACTATAGAAACGAAACCAGAAGACATATGTGGTATGTAAGGGGAAAATCATAATGTTAAGTAAACTTGTCCATGGAATGTCCAGGGTTTAGTAAGATGCAAAAAAAAAAGATTAATAATGTAGCTATAACCAACTAACTAACTAATTAAGAGTAAAGGCATTGTTAGTTAGACATTTACCTAGCGTATATAAACACTTTAAGGCTAGCTACCTTTGTTATTCCCGCAGTGGATGTACATTCGCAACATGTTCTTTACTTACAGCTATACCAAAAATGGAATATTTGCACCATAAGAATATGGTTTCTGTCATAGAAGGACTTCACAAAATGGACAAAGTAGTTAGCATTGGTGCTACTTTCTCAAATTGCACAGAGATGCATTTTTTTGTTTGTTTGTTTGTTTGTTTGTTTGTTTTTGTTTTTTGTATTTTTTACATTTGATTGTGTTGTTGGACTTTGCATTGGCAAATTTGAGCTGCGGATTCTGTGTAGTGTCGTCTCTCAGCCACCATTCCAAACAAAGCCACTATTGTTTTCTTCCTCATTGCTCATCAAAATGAACTGGATGAGCACACACCTGCCTCCCCAAAAGATTTACACACAGGCTCAAGACACAACACAGCATTCTGAGTCATGATTTAAAACCCTGCTTAAATATTTTATCTATACAAATATTTAGACAGAATATTTATGGGCTAGATCTTAGGTCTGAAGAATTACTGTGTACTCTAATTGTTCATGTTTCAGATTCAACACAATAAACCGAGTAACAGACAGCTCTTTTGCTGGTATGCGAAAGCTAGAACTCCTCATGATGCATGGGAATAATATTCATAACATTCCTGATGGAGCATTTCATGATCTAGTATCCCTTCAGGTGAGTGGAATATAACAAATATGCTTCACTGGCTCGTTTTTTTTTTTTTTTTTTTTTTTTTTATCCTTATTTTATCAGGAAGAAATCGTAGATACAAAAATCTTGCATTTTTCTTGCCCTATACCCTCTCAGATGATGAAGATGAGCTACAACAAGCTGAAGATCATTAGCAGACACACATTTCAAGGTCTATGGAATTTAGCCAGACTGCACCTGGACCATAACCATCTGGAGTTCATACACCCAGATGCATTCCAAGGCCTCACCTCTCTCCGTCTGCTTCAGTTGGAAGGCAACCGTTTGCAGCAGCTCCATCCAGCCACCTTTGCAACGTTCTCCGTACTTGGCTACTTCCCCATGTCCACTCTGAAGCACCTGTACCTGTCTGAGAATGGCCTTACAACACTGTCACAAAATATGTTAGCTACTATGCCTCAACTGGAGAACTTGTTCTTGCATGAGAACCCCTGGACCTGTGACTGTAGGATGAAATGGTTCAAAGAGTGGAATGCAAACGCACCAGGTCAGCATCATGATCTATATGTGTTATACTGCAAAATAGGGAGCAGCACAGTAGTGCAATGGGTAGTGTCACCACCTCACAGCACCAGGGTTTGATCATGAACTCAGGTTACTGTCTGTGTGTAAGCTTTACATGTTCTCATCATGTCCATGTGGATTATCTCTGAGTTTTCTGGCTGTCTTATACCTTACAAAAACATGCCAAAAGGTAGACTGGCAATATTAAACTGCAACCTACGTTCAAATAAGTGTGTGAATGTGAATATGCATGGTGGTCTGTGATGTGCCCTGTGTTCCCAGGATAAACTCCAGGTCCATAGGAACCCCGACCAGGATAAAGCAGTTATTAAAGAGGGAATTAATGAAAGTGGTAGCTGTGTATATAGTAGTTAGAGCAGAAGAATGCTATAGTGCAGCTGTAATGTACTGCATATGTAAGATCATATTAATGCTTGTAGCCTTTAAAGGTCACTTAAGAAGTGTTGGAACTGCTGGGAATTGCAAGTTCTATGTTGCTGATGTTGTCTGATGTTAAATTAAATAATTAACATTGTCAGTTAATTCTATTAGTGCCTTTAGCAGATTACTATACATTACCATATCTCTTATTAATCCATGAACTCTTTTCTCAGCAGAGGTCCTCAAATGCAAGAAAGATAGAGCTTTCCCTGGAGGACAACTGTGCCCTGTGTGTTTCTCTCCTAGACAACTAAAGAAAAAAGATCTCCGGGACCTAGACACACCAAAATGCACTAGTCCTGTCATTAGTGCCCCTCACAGGAACGCTACCCTGGACACAGAGAGTGAACTCATGACATTAGACGACTTCAGTCAACCTCTCGGGAATGTTTCACTCGGTTTGTCAGATGAACATGGAAACCAAGTAGATCTGAATTGTCTTGTCAATGAACCGACCAAGTCGACCAGAACGGACTGGAACCATGTTAACTCATTTCAGATTCACACAAATGTCAGCCTGACGTTAGATCTGGAATGCCCAATTGACAGGGGAACTTATGAAAAGCTATGGAGACTTGTTGCATATTATAGTGATGTACCTGCTCACCTGAAAAGGGAGATTATGTTAAGCAAAGACCCTTATATTAGCTACAGGTATCGCCAGGATGTAGAACTGGATGCTGTTTACTTCACTGGTGTGAAAGCCAATATGGTAGCAGAACCTGCATGGATAATGCAGTCAGCAATGAATTTACAGTTAAACAGACCTCAGTCCACAAGTAAAAGGGTCAGACTAATTCTCGGCACCCATCTAACACAGCTGGTAGAGTCAGAAGAAGAGAGGCAACAGAGGAGACAGTGGGTTTTGATAGAGTCCAGAAACAGCACCAAAATATCTCAAGTTGTTGTTGTGGGCAAGCCAATTCAGATGCGCTGCAATGTGCACAGCTCAGGGAACCCATTAATAAAGTGGATGCTGCCCGATGGGTCTAAAGTTGAGGCGCCATATCAAAGCAGTGATAACAGGATTACAGTGTCTCCATCTGGTTTGTTGGCTATAACAGCTGCGGATCACTCTGACTCAGGTGTTTATTACTGTATAGCAATAGTGCTGGGTGATATAAGTATTCTTCCCTTTCGTCTGACAGTGGAGGATTCTTCTACTCCAGCTCCTGGAAGTGAGGGTGTGGCTGAACCTATAGCAGGAGTCGCAGGTGGGCCTGTTTCTCTTCCTTGTGTAGCCCTGGGTTCTCCTGATCCAAATATAAATTGGATCCTGCCAGACAGCACTATTATAAACACATGGTCAAATTTATCCAGGATGTTTGTGGCCTCAAATGGAAGTTTAACAATTCGCAATAGCCAGCTCTCAGACAGTGGTTATTATAAATGTGTGGCAGAAACTCAACATGGTGTGGACTCAATAGCCACAAAAGTAACTCTGACGAGGCCCTCCAGAGGACATCCAATACGGAAATATTCCAGTAGACCTCAGCCTGCAGAAGGAGTGTCAACCAAAATACGAGCTTCAATAAACAATGATGTGGAGGCATCTGGGGAAAATGAAAACGAAGGGCCTGAAGCAAAAGCCTTTGAACAAGTGGATATCTCTTATCAAAGAAGGACTCCAAATGCTCCTGGTCGGGGTGGACACCCATCCAGAAAAGTGTGGAGACGTCCTCAACTGCCGAGAAGACGAATAATCTCTACGGGAGCTGACAGGAGTAACCCGACAGAAACAAGGAGAAGAATCAATGTGTCAAATGGCCAGATAGATCCAAAGCATTGGGCTAACATTCTGGCAAAAGTCCGCAGTGGTGGTGATAATGCAAAAACAACTACAACTGTAAGTTCTGTTCTGACTAGCACAAAAAGATTACATCAGCTTGACACTGCTATCACAACAGAATCAGGATCTCTTAAGAGAATGGAGGGATCGAAACCAGATAGTAGTACAACCGAAGCAACACCACAAGAAGCATCATACACGGTCACAGCATCAGAGACATCACTGCAAACTACTGAAGTCAGCCTAGATATAAAACCGCTGGATGCTGACGGTCAGATACACATTACCTACCAAATTGCAGCTCCAGAAGTCAACCAAGATTCAGACTCGATTGATGTTGCATATACCACAATTGGTCCACAGCCTACTACTTATTTGGTGATAGATGCAGATATTGCCAAGTTGGATGAAGTGAGCACTGTTCAGAGCACGACTCCATATGGAACTCTTTTTCAACAAAACCAAAGACACACTTTGGGTAGCAAAGAAACTGAAGCAACCCCTATGGCTAGAGGTGATGACGATGACAATGCTGGTGATAATGAACATAGCGATTTAAAAAGGCATGGGATTGAGGTTCATCAAGGAAAGCCTGACCGCAGTTCAATATCAACCACATCTATGGTTTTTGAAGAACAAAACACAAAAAATGATTATGTTTCTCATTTATTTACTGACATTGCAAAAACTGCATCACAAGTGAAACATGAAAGTTCACAAATTCCACTGCTTTCCACTATGGCACCAAGCTCTCAATCCACTTTAGAACATGACAGAGGAACACATACTACTGCAAATAATCTTAAGCCTCCCTCACATGCTAGGGGCTCATCCAATTCGAGACGTAAGAATAATGGTAGACGTAGAAAGCCTAATAGAAATAGAACAAAACCAAAACCATCCAAATCTGCATACTTCGTAAATATCCCCACAAAGCCAACTACTTTAGCCATGGTTTCTGAGATCACCAAGATGACTACCACATCTGAGTCAAAAATATCAACATCTACAGAGGCTATGAGCACTGGAGCCAAAATGGATATCACTGTTCCATTTAGTGACAACCAAGGAACGTCACTTAGTGAAACAACTCAAGAAAAGAGGGCAGATCCTTTATTTGACATCAAGAATATGAGATCTCCTGATACTTCTGTTAATGAGAACATGTCAGAAGTGGAGCATACACTATTGTCATATGCCAAACCAGATAATATATCCATAAACACTACAGTGTTGTCAGTGGCTGCATCAACATCAACTTCAACAACCAAACATAAAGAACCGGCTTTTACTCTATCTCCTCTAATTCCGAACACTCCATCTACTGACTATGAGACAATTATAAGCCTCCATCCCCTGATGGGAATGCATTCTGAAGAGGCACAAAGTGAAATCACTACAGGATACCCCAGCTCAGGGATAAAATCTGACACATCCCCTGAGAGTCCTCAAGCACAATCAGAAGCAACACCAGGTGCAGATTTAGACAAAGCAGAAAATCAATATAAGTTCTCACTTAAACCTTTCTCCTCATCTGCTGTGGAAACTCAGCATGAAATCAGTGCAAGCCATGACTCAGAAATCCCTAGCGGTTCAACAAAAGCAAACATCTATGAGGGGGCTCCTGAGAATCCTCAGGTTACCACTGAGAGACCCATAACATCCAAAAATGCTCAACAATCTGATGTCGCCACTAGAACAAAACTAAACAGTGCTTCATCTAATGAAAAACAAGATACAGCCTCAGGTAGGAAGGTTGAAATCACAGAAGAAAATACTGTACCTCTGTTGGAAGGTCAGAGGTACAGTAACCCTGTCACCTCCCTGAAAACAACAGCAATTACTGCTACTACCCCAATACCACCACTGCCAAAAACATTATCAACAACAACAATGCCTCCAACAACACCAAAGAGATGGAGACCCTCTATAATCCACCCACATACATCTTTCCAGAACATACCTTCCATTTGGGGCAGGGCAGGTATACCTGACAGTCCAAATCATATTCCTGACAGACACAGAGAACGAATTTTAAACCCAGAACAGAGTATCAGATCACCTAATAGAAACAGGCCAAGTGTATTTCATTCAACAAATCTGTCGCAACATACTAAACTAGATATCACTGACACTGGATTAAGCACCAAAAAGCCAAAACCACAAACCACACTTAAAGTTCCCACAACTGCCCCAGAAGTCCTAGTTCCTCTTCCAAGACAAACCTTTCCTGTGAAGCTAAATGGTAGTTCTTCCTTTATCCATCATCCAACATCCACCTCCAGTATTCATCATTCTCAGCAAAAGCCAGTTATCCCAGCTAGAAAAGGATGGCCTAAGATTACCAGCAGCAATATTAGCACAGTGACAGTACAGGCTGAATCTGATGCCTATCTGCCCTGTGTGGCTGCAGGAGAGCCTAGACCTTTCCTCACCTGGACTAAGATCTCAACAGGTATGCAAAATTGTACACACACCTGCATTAAATACTGCAAGTTCTGATAAATGATACTTTATATACAGTAGAATCCAGAATTTGGTAAAGTTGCTAACAAACTTTATTTGCAAAACAATGGTAATTTAAAAAAAAAAAAAAACACTTATAAAACAGTTCAATCACAGAAATCATAGTGACTCTGGAAGAAGGGGTACGTTCATTTGTTTTTTGTTTGTTTTATGTGTACTTGCATTTGATGCATGTTAATTTATAACAGCCAACCAAACCTTTTTGCGTTGAGAGGTATGGATTTATGACAGAAATACATTTTTGTAATCCCACATTTACCACATTTTAGCTAAACTATATATGATGTAATTTACATAATGCTGACCTCTTTACAGGCCTCATCATCTGGAAGGAATGCCCTCAGTGGTTTATGTTGAAAAGAGAGAATTATTTGTTTCTGTAAAAAGACCTTAATGTTTTGGTTTCTGTTTAGTTTTCAACAGCATGCATTTAAGCTGTGAACACAATGAGGTACAATTTCCAAAAGTGGGATATGTCAGCTATTGTTGATGCATAAAGATTTTTTTATTTACAGTACTGTGCAAAAGTCTTAAGCACATACAAAGAATTTTTAGCAAAGATGCCTTCAAAAATAATGAAATTAAATGTTTCTTTATTTTTACAAAAAAATACTATTAAGAGCAATAAACAGTAATAAATGAAACAAAGTCAATATTTGAAGTATGATGACCCTTTGCTTTAAAAAAAAAATGGTAGTCTCAGGTACTACTATCATAGGCATAGATATTAAATTAAATTGACAGCTAAATCTTATCGTTGATAGAACAGAGATATTTTATAGCCACTAACTGGTCAACATCTGGTATCACTGTTATTGTGACTCAATAACTGGACCAATAATCCTTCAGTTTATTATTAGATCCTATATGCAGTCTCCTAATCAATGCCATTGTATCCCTCTGTAGGAGCCAGCATTACTCAGAACACTAAGATTCAGCGATTTGAAGTCCACCCTAATGGCACCCTCACAATTCGCAACGTCCTTCCTTTAGACCGGGGCCAGTACCTCTGCAGTGTCCAGAACCAGTATGGACAAGACAAATTAGTGGTCACTTTGATAGTCTTAGCTGAACACCCCAGAGTGTTTCAGCCACGCTATCAAGACATCACCAAAAACCTGGGAGATACTATTGATTTGGAGTGTCGCTCCCAAGGAAACCCTCATCCTCGCACTACGTGGGTGCTGCCTAATAGGGTAATAGTACACATGGAGGCTCCCTCCCTTAATACACATGAGCATCGAGTTTCAGTTTTGGCCAATGGCACACTCCGGATTAAATCTGTTACATACACAGATCGTGGGGTTTATAAATGCATTGCTAGCAATGCAGCTGGTGCGGATGCTATATCTGTTCGTCTTACAGTTGCTGCATTACCTCCGGTGATCCAACAATTGAAGAATGAGAATATTACTTTCCCAGAAGGCAACACTGTCTACTTGAACTGCAGTGCCACAGGTGCTCCTCCCCCTACAATAAGCTGGTCTATGCCAAATGGTGTGCAGCTTCGTTCTTCAGAATTTGTTAGTGGCCTCAACCTCTTTGTTTTTGACAATGGGACCCTGTACATTCGTGGGTTGGGTTCAGCAAATGCAGGGAAATATGAATGCACAGCAACTAACACAGTTGGGATTTCATCCAGAGCTGTTAGTTTGATGGTGAAAAAATCTATTGCATCAGCCAGAGCCAGGATTACTTCCTCATCTTCACAGAAAACAGATGTCATTTATGGGGGAAAGCTGCAACTGGACTGTGTTGCATCGGGAGATCCAGAGCCCAGGGTCATCTGGAGGACTCCATCCAAAAAGCTTGTGGATGCTCATTATAGGTAATGAAAACATATATTAATTAAATCAATCACGTTTAAACAGATACATAACTCTCCAATACATAGACATTCAGAGTCTCTAGTATTTTTGGTATATCTGTCTTCTCAAAATTACACCTATTACAAATTGATGAACACTTATACCATCTCTCCACATCTACTTAATGAATAATAACACAGCTGTAGGTAACTGGTTTGAACTTGAGCTCATGTTATTGTCTGTGCAGGGTTTGCATGTTTTTGGTTATTCAGTTTCCTCCTACCTTCCCAAAACCTACATATACGTAGGAGAATTGGCTATGCTAGATTGCCTGTGGGTGTGAATGAGTGAGAATGGTGCCCTGCAATGGACTGGTGTCCCATCCAGGGTATATTCCCACCTCACACCCAGCATTCCTGCAGCAGGCTCTGGATCCACCGCAACCCTGTCCAGGACAAGTGCTTACTGAAGATGAATGCTGAATGAATATACTAAATACAGTGAGGGAAAAAAGTATTTGATCCCCTGCTGATTTTGTACGTTTGCCCACTGACAAAGAAATGATCAGTCTATAATTTTAATGGTAGATTTATTTCAACAGTGAGAGACAGAATAACAACAAGAAAATCCAGAAAAACGCATGTCAAAAATTTTATAAACTGATTTGCATTTTAATAAGGGAAATAAGTATTTGACCCCCTCTCAATCAGAAAGATTTCTGGCTCCCAGGTGTCTTTTATACAGGTAACGAGCTGAGATTAGGAGCACACTCTAAAGGGAGTGCTCCTAATCTCAGCTTGTTACCTGTATAAAAGACACCTGTCCACAGAAGCAATCAATCAATCAGATTCCAAACTCTCCACCATGGCCAAAGCGCTCTCCAAGGATGTCAGGGACAAGATTGTAGACCTACACAAGTGTGGAATGGGCTACAAGACCATTGCCAAGCAACTTGGTGAGAAGGTGACAACAGTTGGTGTGATTATTCGCAAATGGAAGAAACACAAAAGAACTGTCAATCTCCCTCGGCCTGGGGCTCCATGCAAGATCTCACCTCGTGGAGTTGCAATGATCATGAGAACAGTGAGGAATCAGCCCAGAACTACACGGGAGGATCTTGTCAATGATCTCAAGGCATCTGGGACCATAGTCACCAAGAAAACAATTGGTAACACACTACGCCGTGAAGGACTGAAATCCTGCAGCGCCCGCAAGGTCCCCCTGCTCAAGAAAGCACATATACATGCCCGTCTGAAGTTTGCCAATGAACATCTGAATGATTCAGAGGACAACTGGGTGAAAGTGTTGTGGTCAGATGAGACCAAAATGGGGCTCTTTGGCATCAACGCAATCGCCGTGTTTGGAGGAGGAGGAATGACCCCAAGAACACCATCCCCACTGTCAAACATGGAGGTGGAAACATTATGCTTTGGGGGTCTTTTTCTGCTAAGGGGACAGGACAACTTCACCGCATCAAAGGGACGATGGACGGGGCCATGTACCGTCAAATCTTGGATGAGAACCTCCTTCCCTCAGCCAGGGCATTGAAAATGGGTCGTGGATGAGTATTCCAGCATGACAATGACCCAAAACACACGGCCAAGGCATCAAAGGAGTGGCTCAAGAAGAAGCACATTGAGGTCCTGGAGTGGCCTAGGCAGTTTCCAGACCTTAATCCCATAGAAAATCTGTGGAGGGAGCTGAAGGTTCGAGTTGCCAAACGTCAGCCTCGAAACCTTAATGACTTGGAGAAGATCTGCAAAGAGGAGTGGGACAAAATCCCTCCTGAGATGTGTGCAAACCTGGTGGCCAACTACAAGAAACGTCTGACCTCTGTGATTGCCAACAAGAGTTTTGCCACCAAGTACTAAGTCATGTTTTGCAGAGGGGTCAAATACTTATTTCCCTCATTAAAATGCAAATCAATTTACAACATTTTTGACATGCGTTTTTCTGGATTTTCTTGTTGTTATTCTGTCTCTCACTGTTCAAATAAATCTACCATTAAAATTATAGACTGATCATTTCTTTGTCAGTGGGCAAACATACAAAACCAGCAGGGGATCAAATACTTTTTTCCCTCACTGTAAGTATACTCAATAAATTGGTGAATCAGTGTACTACAAAGTAGTACAATGATGTATACTACTCCAGTGTAATACAGAGTGCTACAGGTTATTTCACATTTATTTCCCACTGACTCAAATTATGTTTTCCAAATTCTTTGTTTTCCAGTTACGATACACGGATCAAGGTGTTTGCCAATGGGTCACTGTCTATCCACTCTGTAACAGAGAAAGATGAAGGTGACTATCTTTGTGCTGCACATAACAAAATGGGAGATGATTATGCACCCCTTAAGGTCAGTATCTTGACAAAGCCAGCCAAGATTGAGCAGAAGACACAGCTCAATCAGAAGGTTATGTATGGAAGTGACCTGAAAGTCGACTGTGTTGCATCAGGTCTTCCAAACCCAAAGATCCAATGGGCTCTGCCTGATGGCACTATGGTCAACAGCATTATGAAATCTGACAGCAACAGTGGTGGTCCAAGTAGTAGATATGTGGTTTTTGATAATGGCACCTTATTCTTTAACGATGTGGGGATGCACGAAGAAGGTGATTACACATGTTATGCTGAGAACCAGATTGGCAAGGATGAGATGAAAGTACATATCAAGGTGTTGGCAGATGTGCCAGTGATCAGAAACAGGACCTTTGAGGTAATCAGGGTCATGTATGGAGATTCAGCCTCACTGAAGTGCACTGCCAAAGGAGAGCCTAACCCTAACATACTGTGGTTCTCTCCAACAAATAGAGTGATTCCTTCTGCCTCAGACAAGTACTTGATCCATAATGATGGGACACTGGTCATTCAGAAAGTGCAGCGCTTTGATGGCGGGAACTACACATGTCTAGCCAGGAACAGTGCAGGGCAAGATCGTAAAGTGGCCAGGCTGGAAATCCTGGTATCACCTCCTGCTATCAATGGGCTAAGAGGCTCCACAAACTCTTTGAAAGTATCTGCAATGAAGAATCAAAGGAAACTGATCCACTGTGAGGCGTCTGGTACCCCTGTTCCTCATGTGCTATGGGTTTTCCCAGAGAATATTATTCTCCCAGCACCGTACTATGGAAGCCGGATGACAGTCCATCGAAATGGCACTCTTGATATCCATTCATTACGGGTAACCGACACAGCTAAATTAACCTGTATTGCTCGTAACGAAGGCGGGGAAGCAAGGCTCCTAGTACAACTTGATGTGATGGACATTATAGAGAAACCAAGACTCAAGAGTCCTAAAACAGAATCTCTCTCTCTAACAGTTGGCAGGACAATGATGCTAAATTGTTCTGCTGAAGGTTCCCCAGCACCACAGTTGACCTGGATTCTTCCTAGTGGTTCTCCTCTAATGAGTGGCTCCCAGTTTAGCAAGTTCTTCCACAGATCTGATGGGACTTTGGTAATTACTAACCCTGCTGTGTCAGAGGCAGGAACGTATCGATGCTTGGGGCGCAATGCTGGTGGACTGGTTGAGAGGACTGTGGTACTGACACAAGGGCGGAAGCCAGAGATTAATAACAGGTACAACTCACCTGTTAGTGTCATAAATGGTGAAAGCCTACAGTTACACTGTCTATCTACTAGTGACCCTGTCCGTCTTACATGGACTTTGCCAAGTGGGGTTGTTCTAAACGGACCTCAAAGGGCAGGTCGCTACGCTGTTCTACCTAATGGTACTCTTTTCATCCAGAAGGCTTCTGTGTACGACAGAGGCTCTTACACCTGCCGTGCCGCAAACGAATATGGAAGCTCCTTGCTAACAGTCCAAGTGGCTATAATTGCATACTCACCACGAATCTCCAGTGGCCCACCTCCTACCACCTATGCCAGAAGAGGAGTTGCTGTTCAACTGAACTGTGTAGCTACTGGTATCCCTAAGGCAGAAGTGGCATGGGAGACTCCAGACAGAACAAGGTTAATTGTGAGCACTCAGCCACGCCTGTTTGGAAACAAGTATATACACCCTCAGGGCTTCCTTATAATCCAGAACCCCACTCCAAGAGACACAGGTTTCTACAGATGCACAGCTAGAAATGTGATTGGGGTTGACTCAAAGGGTACATACCTTCACGTATACTGAGAAGCAATAAATTCAGAACATGCCCAGTGATCTGAGGCGTGCGTTCAAATAATCCATAGCTTTATTTCTAACTATTTTTCAAGGTGAACATGACATTCTAGTGCATGTTCTACTGCGTATGTGGAATCTTTATCATCACTTTGCCAGTCAGTTCTTCTATCATGTCAGTTACTGCAAACATCTAGGGAGTTGTGCTACTTATCCCATTCATATCCAATACCTAGTAACTACTAATCTGATACTTCAGTGTACGTTCTTTTCATGTAAATACTACAGCCTGTTTTTTTTTGTTGTTGTTGTTTTTTTGTTTTTTTGGGGAGGGGGGGTTGTTTTTTGTTTTTTACTGATGCAGCCAGGGACAATTTATATCAAACTGTATATATGAGGCCTATGTTTTTTTATTTAATCTTGAAAAATAATCTGAGGATATTACTGATATCTTCAATATGGAAATCATATGAATCATTCAGGGATATTAAACCAGACAGCTACATTAACTAATGTTTTTAATTCTAAATGGGTGAATGAAAACTGTATAAAGGAAAAAAAAAAAAAAAGATTGCTTTTAAACACATTAACCTTTCCTGTTCCTATACACTCAAACCTATAAAGGTATACTTTCTCTAAGAATCCTTTTTTTTTTTTTTTTTTTTTTTTTTTACATATTTGCTGCAGGACACATTGTTGACATTGGACTGATTGGGAGAAATGTTTAAACCCTAACCCTGGAGAGCACTATGCCCTGAGTTCACTAAAACAGCTAACTTTTCATGTAGACTTTTCATGGTTGCAGTTAATGGCTTAGATATGTACCAAAACAGAACAGAAAAAAAAAAAAATTGAGGACTTGGTTCAGAAATGTTCTCACTTATACCATTATATATAAGAATGTTCTATAGAGTTTCCTATTCAGTTTATAAACGGAAACCCTTTCAGAATTGAACATTGTTTAAACTTGTATGCTGCATCCCAGTTGTGTAGGATTATGTACTGACTGCATCGTTGTAGAACTGGCCAGAAAAAGGCAAATGTTTGGGGTTTTTTTCCATGACGTTGCTTTAACTTATTTGTCTTTTAAAGACTTGTACTGAGATTTAATTTTATTTTGGATATCTGTAATAAAGACAATTTAAAACAACCTACTTAAAAGGTTACTCGAAACCAACCTACTTACAATCCTATACAGTGCAGACCATGAGATTTGAAGAGACAGCAAAGTGGCAATTCCACACGATATTTATGTAATTAAGAGATGGAAAATAAGAACGTACACTTACTTAAGTCTGGTGTTTAAGTATATGTAATTTCCCTGAAGTTTCTTTCACCTAATTCTTTTGACTTTTACTTAATTTCAAAAGGAAAAATCTCTACTTTCATCTCGTTACTTTTTCAAACGCAGCAGTAGATTTCTTTAGAATGATATAAGTTAAGTCATAAGGCAACTTTTTTAGCATCAAACAGCTTGAAGAAGTTGATCTAGATTCCTAACAGATATAAACTTTAGCAGATGTGATGGAGAGAATGAGACCTAATACCCATCATTGTAATCTAGCTGTCACTACAAATACATACACTTTGTATTTAGCAATTTACTAGCAATTTATGGTGCTTAAAGGGCTGGTAATCATTTTTCCAAGAGTCAAAGCTGAGAGGATGTAAAGTGAAAAGTGTAATCATCTACAGGACTGATTTTTTTTTTTCAAGTGGATGAGCAAAGCTTTGTTTTTCCTGAACTCGATTTGGGCTTAGACAATCAAACGCTGGACTGTTGGATGTTGGGCACACATGGGAATATTGACCTGCCAGAATTGTGATGAAGTGGTCACAGGGTAATTGTTTTTCCTGAATGTTTGAGTCTAGCTGTCTAAGTCTGCTTTCCAGTTTTGTGATTTTACACCTTTCCAAAGCTGTTATTGAGAAGGATCCAACTATTCTTATATAACAGCAATAGTAATACCAAAGGTTTATCTCATTTGTATCTAGATTTTTACCATTCCACAGTACAAAGACTTAAGGTCCTAAAATATTTACATCATGGTACTGTGCAAGTGTGTTATTTGTTTTAATTGAAAATGTAAATAATTTAAATCTTTTGAAGAGGAAATGAAGTGAATAAATTCCCATAGCAGCAATTACCATTACAATAGTAGACCTCAGGGCTGAGTTGACAATTTATTAGATACTATATAAACAGATCAGCAATAATATTAAAAAACCACCTGGTTAATATTGTGCCACAAAAGCAGCTCTGACCTGCTGAGGCATGAACTTCACAAGACCTCTGAAGGTGTGCTGTGGTTTCTGGCACCAAGACGTTAGCAGCAGATCCTTTAAGTCCTGTAAGTTGCAAGGTGGGGCCTCCATGGATCGGGCTTGTTTGTCCAACACATCCAACAGATGCTCGATCGGATTAAGATCTGGGGAATTTGGAGGCCGAGTCAACATCATGAATTCGTTGTCATGTTCCTCAAACCATTCCTGAACAATTTTTTTGCAGTGTAGCAGGGCCACTGCCATTAGAGATTACCGTTGCCATGAAGGTGTGTACTTGGTCTGCAGCAACGTTCAGGTAGGTGGTATGTGTCAAAGTAACATCCACATGAATGCCAGGACCAAGGTTTCCAAACAGAACATTGCCAAGAGCATCACACTGCCTCTTTCCCATAGTGCATCCTGGTGCCATCTCTTCCCCAGGTAAGCGATGCACATGCACCCAGCCGGCCACATGATACGTTGGTGTACCTTATAAACAGTGCTTACTTTGTA
Source organism: Ictalurus furcatus (assembly GCF_023375685.1). Classification (NCBI taxonomy): domain Eukaryota; kingdom Metazoa; phylum Chordata; class Actinopteri; order Siluriformes; family Ictaluridae; genus Ictalurus; species Ictalurus furcatus. The sequence continues at coordinate 15,532,571 of NC_071280.1, forward strand.
AAATATGAGTTAACTAAACACCAATGGAAAGGTGATCCAGCAAGTGGACAAGGAGGGAAAAGGTCCCAGACCATACAGACTCAACAGTGCTCTGAGAGCCATCATAGACCTAGGGCCAATAGTGTTAGTATGATGACTGTGGAACAAAAAAGCATTGCAACCATAACACTTCAGCAATTCCATGGGAGGACTTGAGGAGTTAACTGCACATTTCCAATGTGTTTAACTTCACCAAACTTGCTTTGCTTGTCTGTGAGAGTTTCCCTTAGAAATCCCAGAACACACATATGGCACAGGGTTCTTGTGGCCAGTGTGGCCAGTGAGCATTTTTAGCATCTTGTTCTGCCCCATCACTTTTTCTTTCTTTTTTTTTTTTTTTCTTTTTTTAAGAAAATAAAACAAAGTCGGTAATTTCCATGACTCTTCACTGGCAAGCTCTACTGATGTGTGCTTCAAATCTGAGAGGTACCATATCCTATTCTTATAAACTGGCAACTCAGTGTATGCTATGCATGCAATATCTTGCACACATTAATTGCACTGAAAGATTAGAGACCTGCAACCACCCAAGTTGCTCAGATAGCTTCCTATATGGTCACGTTCTTTATTAGTAATGAGTGTTAGACTTGGAATTACAGTCTAATTAGGATGTAATATGCGGTGGTTTCTGCAATAATTAAAGAGATAAATATGAGGCTATCAAGTTTGTTTGTGTATTTTGTACACACTGGTAATTAGCATGGTATGCTTGTGGATATGACCCACCAAAATTTTCACGTGCTAGCAGAACACTTGCCCTTTATTTGGTTTGGAGCATCCAAATGTTATGAGTTGCTAAGCTGAGTCAGCAGTGTGCACGTGGTTAGGGATTTGCTTCCAAAGTGACTTTCAGAGTGGTTTTTCCTTTATTTATCACTTCATTACTGAATTAACTGTCTTCATCCTTCAAACCGAGAAACATTTGGATTCATTTGGTGATGTCCTGGTGTGAAGGTCCATTTTCTAGTTTTTCATATGCTATTAACTACAAACTCAGTTGTCGTATAGCAGATGTGTTCTCATCAGTGTGTGGATATGGTTCGTTCACCAGGCCTAGTATGGAGAATGATAGATGTTGACTTCAGCCATATGGAGGTACTTTACGCTGCGTGGGAGCTGCATTGTTTCTCATTTTTCAGTGCTATTATGAGGACCAAAAAACCCGCTGACACTGGTGGCCCAGCAGGCTAGTCCATGAAGCCATAACAAATACACAAGGCATAATATTTGTTAACTCTGTTGCTACTGGCAGCTGCAAAATTCATAGCACCTCTTCACGTGAATGGGTCAAAATGATTGCATGCATGAACTATATGTTATGCAAAACGTTTCATCTTACCCTCAAACCACTGGAGATACTATTTGCAGAAAACCAGCCTAATCTATGTTTAAAAAAATTTTTTTTTTTTTTTTAAAAATGAACAAAGTGCGTGCCATTTTTAATTAATTTAGAGTTTTCCCATTTTAATTTTGAGCCTGTGCACATGTAAAATATTTTGCCAATATTCTCTGTTAATGGGGAAAACCAAACCCAAAACAATCTTGTGTTAAAATAAACCCTTTACAGCAACCCAATCTCAAATATTTGTTTAATCTCAAAATATCACTCATTGCACATTATTAATTTTTATTCATTTTCAAAAATCCTGCTAAAGGGTGCCAATAATTATGGCATTGACTACGTAGGTTAGTAGAAGCAGGAGGTCTTGCATGATTTTATAGTAACTCTTCAAGAAAACAAAAGCAATCTCAGGACCAATACAAAGTATTCGATTTGAATAATAATAATAATAATAATAATAATAATAATAATAATAATAATAATAATAATAATAATAAAACACAGTTACTGCATTCTTAAAATTCTTAAGCTGATTATGTATTTTTCAGATATTATTACAGAGTAGGATTAATGATTTTGGATCACTAAAGTTCTATCCCTGAAATCACTGTGAATGGTATTGAAATCTGACCCCAGCCCTGCCCAAAAGAGTGGACATTTGTAATGTACATGTGGAATACAAGAGAGCATGCTGGACAGATGTTAAACTCACAGGACTCCTTTCCCCAACTGACATCTGCTGTCATCTCTTCAGTGTTTCTGTTTATTTTTGCCGGACTGCTAGTTTTCAATGCACACAGCTATGATTTTAGCATAGCAGACCAAGTGTATTTGGAAACATTCGCATTTCTGACAGCTAGCCCTGTCTGGAATTATATTCTTGCAGGATTAGGAAAATGTCACAATGAGTGATGAGGTAGAAATATATATACATATATAAATATAAAAGTACATGGTACATAGTAGGAAACATTTTCATAGCCTTTTTATGTGAAATACATCAAAAGTCGGGGAAATCCGTTGAATAATATTCATGGTTCAGCCTAAATATTTACAACAGGGACAAACAGCTTCAGTTTATTGCCTCTGCAAACAAACTAGAACTGACATAAATGATGACGACTCGTGCTACTTCCTATGTTTTGATTGCGCAGAGTTTAACTGAATAGAAATATTTACATAGTCAAGAGAGATTTATCAATCAACCCGACCTTTAAATAAAGTCAAACGGCATAAGTCTTCAGGTCATTCTTCGTAAATCAGGTCAGGAATCCCTTACGTATGGAAGTGCTGTGTCATTATTTCCACTTAATATCTCATTATTTCAATGTAATAACATTATTATTATTATTATTATATTGTAATTTTAACTTAATATCTCATTATCTTGATGTAATAAGTCGACTGATTGTCAAAAATATGAGAAATTGAAATGAATTATTTAGTCAAAATAATGACTCAAGATATTGATATAATATCTTGATATAATATCATGAGTCATTCATTCAAAATAACAAAATATTAATTAAGAAAGAAAACACAATTTAAAAAAATAAAAATTGGGGATGTACCTGGGCAATGTGAGTTGCTGTTACTACCCTAAATATTTGATTATTTTCCTATAACAGCACATACAAAGTATTCCTCTTATACCACAGTAATGTGCCAACAATTAGGATGTTTTATTTATTAATACGTCATGCTTTTTTACAAACCAAAAAATAAAAAAACAACACAACGCACAAATTTGTCTGAAGACTCTTCCATGTGGAAGCACACTGACACTGGAGACTCCTTCCATAAATGTTAGAAAAAAAATATATCCTTCCAGAAATCTGTAAATCAACAATTATACATTTTTCTTTGTTAAACAACAACAGAGTTTTTAATCCACTAATTATTAGTGTTAAATGATGTCGATGGTTCACTGTGAATGAGCTGTGGCTATAGGAAATGTAACATATTAGAACAAGTGCATTAATGCAAACCTGTGAAAAATAGACGGAACTACTGTCTGAGCTGCTGAAAATTAATCAACACCTTCTGACCAACCATAGTATCGACATACTATCTTTAAAGAGAGAGAGAGAGAGAGAGAGAGAGAGAGAGAGAGAGAAAGTCATTAAGTCAAAATAACGACATTAAGAAAGGTGCAGGGGAAAAACACACCTCATAACCCCATACACTCAGCATCTTTCCAACTCATCAGCACAGCCATAGTAGTCTAACTGAAGTGTTTATTCTATTAGGAATGACAGCCGCACCCTGAATCAATAGAAAATAATTAGTTGTATTTAGTGCAAAATGCTATTTATGGTCTCAAACAAGGGACACATACAAATGGAGAAAAAATATGCCTCAGTCTTGGAGGAAAGTCAGAGGTGAGTCAGGATGCTTGTAGGTAACATCTGTTAAAGTTTGCCGAGGTCCCTACAGGGAGACAAGTGAATGTGTTGTTAACTTATTAAATAGGCAGCAGCGTGAGGATGTGGTTTTAACTGTAATTACCTGCAAACAAGCGCCATGCAGAGGTAAACAGAAGCACTACTGTTGTCATCCACACTGCACATTTTTATTTTAAATAGGTCTACTAAGCAATCTAAAATGCTGAACACTGTCTGGAAGGCTTAAACATTTTGCAAACTGCAGAAAGAGCACCCCCTAGTGTACGGGAGCAGTACTCAACGCAAACGACCACACAAAAAAATGTTTTATATTCTTGTATTTTTATATAATACTTAATATTTCATTAAAACCATATAATAAGTGCTAGGCAAATTAACTGAATTGGTACCATGTGATATTAACCACTCAATCACAAGCACTCAGACTGTGGTCCTCTAAATCTTACGGGAACTAAATGCATTAATTAAAATAGAACAGAAAAAAATGACTTGTTTTAGTATTTCTGATTTAATGAGCAGTGGGATCATATTAAATCCTCTACATTTAGAATAAGTAAAAACAAATGTTTCAGATTTTTTTCGTTGTTGTTTAATCTTCTTTCCGGCTTGTATGTTTCTTTTAGCACTAACAGGGCCCCGCCCTCTCCCTAATTTGATCATCTGCCAATTCCCACCCACTAGCTAACTCTCCCCTAGCTAGCAATCAGGGAGGGTGAGGGCTAGCATGTTCTTCTTCCTTCCTTCCTTCCTTCCTTTTGAACCGTTGCTCATGCTGCATCACAAACAAAGGACCCTAACGTGAAAAGTGATATCTGTACTCTTCCGCATACATGAGCTCACAGACACCAATGATTGGCTGGTGTCACTTTGATTGACAGAAGAGGAAGCGTATGCCATTCCTTCCACCCACAGAGCACGGCCAATTTTGCTCTCTTGACTCCCGGTCCAGGGATGTCTGTGACAGTGATGGGGTTCAAACTCACAAATAGCATAAATGCTTTTTTGCTGTGCCACTTTGATTAGCTGTAGAGTAGACATAATAGAGGTAGACATAGAGAAGTGACAATGGATACAATCTAAATGAACATTTGTTACTTATTCCCTCACATGCACAAAACAAGATGTTAATCGAGAAATTGGTCGAGCTTGATCCGGATGTTTTCGAAGGCATCTTTGCCCATGTAATCAATATGGCCCTCTTCCCACCGCTTCCGATGCTCCAAGCTCTCATGTAAAGCATCCGCTCTGCCCTGAAAAAGTCCAATTAAAAAAAAGTGTTTTAACTGAAAGTGAAATGATGTATCCGTAGAGTTCTGTTTAGATGCAAGCTTGCACTATAAACACTGATTTCTCAAAAGTCAAATATTTTACCCATGTTTCAGTGTGTTGAAATTATTTTGAGGTTTGTGTGCATCTCAAATTAAATTGGATTCAATATACCCCTTCACAGGGAAAAACTTCTAAATTGTTTTCATTTGAAATCCGAATGACTATTTTAATGCATTCACTGAAAAATATATTAATTAAGTGATGTGCCGTCATAGGAAAATAATCTATGCTTACAATAACCGCATGGCCAGAAGTGTTTTATTATTATATTCTTTTTAAATTTTTTATTAATTAATTAAGTAACACATTAACCTTCTTTTTTTTATCCATTTATAGTTATGGTTAATGTTGTGGAGCATCCACAAACCCAGTTAGTTTCTGATATCATGTATGTTTTAGCAAATACATATATGTATTTGTATATACTGTACTCCAGTACATATGTACAGTGTATATACTGTATTTATACCATGGTCTGTATGAATACTTGATTCTGATTGGCTGGAAGGTGTGCGTTATAATCGTATATACCACAGGTAGTTCCGGTCTCTCTCTCTCTCTCTCTCTTTCTCTCTCTCTCTCTCAATTGAAAACTTTCCAACGGTGGAAAAACTTAAGCGACAGCTTTTATGAAGCACTGACACTGGAGACTCCTTCCATAAGTGACTAAACACCTCCTTAAAAATGTCACCATATCAATTATTATGTTTTTTTCTTGGCTACATCACACACATAGATTACATGGAGTGTCCGCCATATACGATTACAGTGAATCAAGTAATCAAGACCATCTGATTAATCACATTTGTGAATTCAACAGCGCTGTAGTGTAAAAAATCGTCAGCTAGCATAACTAGCTAGTTTCATTACGGTGTAGTTTGACAGCTAGCATTCTGTACGCACCGGCTTAAATGTGACTAAGGGTTCAGAGAACTGGGTCGAATATGAGTTCATACTATATATCCATGTATATTATTAATCTACTCACACTTACTAAAGTAAAACATGCTAATTTCTATTACCATTACCAAGATTAGGCTAACTCTGTATGTATGTATGTATTTTTAACTTCTCATTATTAATTTTACTAGTTGTTTCACCAGTTGATTTTCACTTCCTAGTTAACATGCTGCAGTCTTTAGATAGCTAGTTACTTAATAGTGCTTGCTAATATCTTTTTTGGACAAACGGATGTATGTCATTTCATATCTACAAAATTATTCAAACAGTTCATTTCAGCTAGCAAAATCTGTATAATGACTTATACTGGTAATGCTCATTTTTGAGCTCTGACCTAAGGAGGCAACAGCATGCCTCAGATACTCACTGAAAATAGCTTGTTTTTGTACTTTAAAAAAAAAAAAACTCAATACTACAGACTGAGGCAGGCAAGCAGTAGATATTTTTTTCAACCAGCAGATGGCAGTACATGAACTGATTTTTTTTTTTTTTTAAAGAGCAAAGAAAATCATTGAGGTTTCCAGTTCCAATGGAAAAAATGTCGTCATTTGCTTATGTATAGCTAAAAATAAGACTGGCCAGATTTCTTATTGGTCTGCAAAACTTCAACGCCAAAATGGCTGACAACCTGACGGCAATAAATTCTTCTACTTTCCATCTCACGTTTTTCCAAGAATCTTTGAGACCTACAGCGTCTGATTCAGCTTCTGAGAGGGCAGATTCTGCTCCTGAGACGTCTTCTTCCTGTTTTTGTTCAACTTGTGGTTCCTGAAGCTCGGATTTTTCCGAATCCCCTGGCTCGACAGCAGATATGACGTCAAGATTAGAATGCTGGAGTGTTTGGGGCAACAAAATATGAACACATTAGTAACACTGACAGATTAGACATGCACTGAATTAGATTCAAGTCTGAATTGCTTTGTGAGGGAACAACTGTAAAATAAATTTGCATGGCTTATTAAAATATGCACTCGTTTAACACTTTCTCAGGGTTATTACCTGTGAATGAACGCTTGACGGTGAATCATATACTTCGGTTCAGTTCTCTAACTTGCTCTGTGTATCAAGGGTTGATGTGCTTTTCACAAGGCGTGTCTAAATTCTTCACCAGTGAGTTGAAGAATGCCCGAGGGTTTACTGCTGGTCTCCAAGATGGAGTCAATTTATTATGAGTCAGAGAGTGAGAGAGAGCGAGAGAGAGAGAGAGAGAGATTCCCTAAGATTTTCCCCAAATTTCCCTTGTCTAAAAGATTATAAAGATCTTTAAGAGCCTGCAGGTTTCTCAAATAAAATGCCTGATGCGTTTCAAACCCAAAAGTAAAGGCCTAAATTCAGACCATCTCATCAATCTTAAAAATCAGAGTACACAATTAAATATTAAACTGGTTTACCAAATCTCAAATTACATTGAATTGGCCATATTTCATTATTAGGAATATTAACACTCTATATGTGTGTTTAAATCCAAATGAAAAGTGTACTTGTTTATTAATGTTGCCTATTCTTAGTTCTTGTATATTTTATGTTGTTGCACATCCTACTGATGATTTGGAGTAATTACTGACAGAGTTCAATTTATTAATGCCTGCATATTGGTTCCTGTTCCATTCTCAAATCTGATTGGTTAGAAGGTGTTGATTAATTTTCTATAACAGCAGGTCTGACAATAGTCATTGGCAAATTGTTGTGGTATAAGAGGAATAAATATTCCTAAGGGATCTGGTATGACTGGAAAATATCCAGCTTTGGGGTGGTATCAGTAATACCGCTTCACACAATCATGTCGTTGATTATTTTCCTATTACATCATGCCCCTTTGTGTGTTATTCCTTACTGATCATAATTATTTAGTTTTGACCAGTTAATCTTTTTTTAAAAAAATTTTTTATGTAAATCACTCTGAGTTTTTGAACTCCTAATGAAAAGTCGTTAAAGATTATCGGATGCGAACCGAGTACAGGTTTTATTTGACCAACGGTCACGTGTGACCAGAACGAATTTCAATTTCGTCTTCACTGCGAAAAACACTGAGGGCATGAGGAAGATGTTCTTTGATAAAAATTACAGCCCTGACGCTAAATGCCCTCAAGTTAGCAGAAAATGAAAAATTACAATTCCTTTTTGAACAGGAGCACAATGCAGCGTCTGCGACTTCATTTGTCACAGTGTGTCACCGCCCGAGGGTCACTGCAGAGCTAATATTGTTGCTGAAGAGTGTTTCACAGAAAGCAAGCCCATTATGGCTCTGGCTGATGAGTTCCATTCTCACCCTTGAGTCATCTTCCAAATGTTTTGATGGATTTTCTATATATATATACGTGTGTTTGTGTGTGTGTGTGTGTGCATGTGTGGGAGTGAGTGTGTACAGATGCAATTGCGATACCATGGTAACTTACTCATATTTTGATACCCATCCACGTGACAGCGTGTGACGTAAGCCTAGTGTACATTGCTGCACTAATGACATAGTGATTCGGAAATATCTCATGATTGATGATGGCAATTTGCAAAACTGGGCTCTGTGAAAAATATTAAGGGAAGGAACTACAGCATCTTCCTACAATACATGTAAACTGATAAATCATCTAAAACATCAAACTCAGCCCGAGGTGCTCATTGCTAGCAGCATGCAGCAACAAATGCTGGCTAGGTGAGAAACACTTTCTACAGACAGTGGCAGGTGAGGGAAAATAACAGCTCTTACACAGTATGTTGTTCTTGATAATCAGCCGATATGGGTTATTTACAACGAGGGATTCCAAAGCAATGAAAGCAGTAACATCTACTCTACCAACTGTACTTTAAATAAACATGTGCATGAATACATAATCACACAGATGTGCCAGTATTTAAACTGGGGGGGGGTAGCTAAATAACATGTTCAATTATGCCCCTGATTGCTTAATTTTTGCTCATTTCCTTATTAATATTGTATCAATGAATACTAACTAGAAGAAGCTGTTGTTTGTCAGATGTACAGTACATTAGAGTACATCGAAATTCTTTTCTTCACATATCCCAGCTTGTTAGGAAGTTGGGGTCAGGGCACAGGATCAGCCATGATACGGCGCCCCTGGAGCAGAGAGGGTTGAGGGCGTTGCTCAAGGGCCCAACAGTGGTAGCTTGGCAGTGCTAGAGCTTGAACCCCTGACCTTCTGATCAGTAACCCAGAGCCTTAACCATTGAGCTTGTACTCATTTTAAGCACGTGCTGGACACTTGAACTGAACTGAAATGCAGATTCTGAGAGTAATTTCAGGAATCAATGCTATCTGATTTCTTTTTGTAGTAACCAAAAGGTTCTAAGCGCAAATCTAGGAACTGACAGAGAGCTGTCGCTGTTGGCTCTTTGAGAAACACCTTTTAACTGATCAGGCTAGAGTTGGATTCTCACTTGAAAGTCGTTTTGCATAAAAGTGTATTCCATTTGAATAAATGTAAATGTAACAGCTCAAAATCACTCCTCTCACCATGTCCTCCAGCTGATGGCATGTACTTGAGCTCGGCGCATCCAACGTCGGCTTCTTGACTGATTCGCTAGGTATTTTCTCTTCTCTGTCCTCGGCCTGAGAGACTGACTCAGGGTCGTGAGGATGAGAAGCAGTCGGTGACGTTGTAGAGGGCTGTGACCACTAGATTAAAAAAAAAAAAACAAAGACAGGAAAGTAAGCTGATATCGACGTCTACATGCACCACAACGGACTTTAATCTTTTCTTGTATGTTAAAGCATGCTGAGAAAATATGTATGCAGAGCACATACATGTACTGGAGGACTGTTCAGAGCTTAGGACATATTATGCACATATTGGTACAGCACAAATAATTACCCAACTATTCAAATGTTTACTCAAAAGAGCTCAGCAGATCTGAACAGAACCCCTTTGATGAGTAAATAAGCATCTACAATATTACAAGACAAGTCCATTCAACTTAACTTAGTACTTTATATTGCTATAATTATGAACTGAAACAAAACTACTTTGTGTACTATAAAGGAATAAAACACTAGGGGGTGTGGTTATTATTATTTTAACAGCATGTCACGAAGTATTTTATTCTTCTTACACCAATTTACCAACAATTAACATTTTTATTCATTAAATAATATTGTTATTTATTTATACTTATGTTTGATGTGGCCAAATGTCCAGGAAAGTAGTTAGCTCTTGTTATCGCTTATGTTTTAGCAGCTATAAACTTCCTCACCAGCCTTTCTTTTTTCTCTCGTTACTGAGAAAGTCGGCTTGGAAAACGTTACAGTTACAGCTTTGAAACTAGAGAATCCTTCCAAAATTGCTCAAGAAACTAGTCCTTACGAAAGAAATTGCACCATATAAACGTTTACATGGTTTTTGGGTTTTGTTTTGTTTTTTTTTAATCGGTTTATATGTAGTTTCCCTGTTACAGAAAATAAATGAACGCCTTCAGACCATTCAGAATCAGGAATTCAACAGTGCTTGGTATAATGAGAAGTAAGGCATTATAAACATTTGATCAATTTTTTCACATTTTAAATGTTTCACAGTGATTGTAAGATTGTAGCCTTACATGTGGCGAAGTGTCCACATGGCTGGAACAGGGTGCAGCCACTAACATGCCTAGCTGCTCAATTGGTTCATCATCCTGGGGCTCATGAGTCAACTCATCTAGATGTGTTTTTGTGTGACCGTAGTACTCCGCCCACCACAGATTGACATATTTCTCCAAGGTCCTTTTGGAATCCCATTGAGGAACCTCAGTGGATGGATGTTCCTGGTATGGAACATGCCAGGGCTTGTTCCTTCCCAGGAAGTGGACGATCTTAGCTTGATGGCCATACCTGTACAACAGCATACAATGAGCTCGATGGAAAAAGAACTGGATTTAAAGGAATACTCGAGTATTTTCAACTAAAATCTCTAACCACAGACACGAATGTCTTCCTTTCCTCTCTGCTACACCTTTCGCATAAACATTTGTTGGCGAAATTGAATCAACAACTGCTATCAGACTTCCATAATTCCAAAAGTAATTTCTTTTTCAGTACAGGGAAACATGTTGAAAGTCTTGTCCGTGATAATCGCATATGCTACATATGCAGTAGATTTGAGATTAGACTGAAAAACTGCTAGAAGATTCCATGAAGATATCCTTTAGCATGTGTAATATTTCGCTTTTGCAGCCACAGAAAATGGTCCTTGATCATTCTGTTGAATACATACTTGTGGAAAGCTGGTAAATAGGTGTAGATTGCATTGGCACTGAGGTTGTAAATGAACGGTAGATGCTTATGGATGTCCTTTATTGCCCAGTCACTGAAAAAGGCGTTTAAAAGTCCCTGATCACCTCCTAAAAACAAACAGACAAAAAAAAAGACAGCACAATGATAACAGTACTTTTAAATAAATGAAAAAATCATTCATTCCTTTATCTTCAGTAAGCACTATCCTAGTTATATATCCTGTGGCTATAGTATATCCTTCTCATCCTACTCCTGATTCTTTTTCTCCTCCACTCCCTCCGTGTCTACCTCATCCTCACCATCAAAGCTGCCACACATCTTGGCGTGCTCCAGCAGGCATGAGTGGGTCTCCAGTGACGGTCTGAATACAAACACGCCAGAGTTGAAGCAGTCGGGCCAGCCTGGATCTGGAGCCGCAGAGAGCTCTTCTCGTTCAAACAGCTCGTCGACATTACACAGCACCTGCAAGAGCACATATCCAGGGTAATCTTGAATCGGATTGGTTAGAAGGTGTTCATTCATTTTATATAATAGTAGCTCTGACAGTAGTTCAGGCTGCAAGGCAAATCAGAGGTTTGTATTAATGTGAGCATTCTAATATGTTCTCATTTCTATAGTGACAGCTCATTCACAGTAACTCCACATTTCAGACCATCATTTTGGTAGTCGTGGCCTTTGAACACACATCTATCCTAATGCTGGGACGCTATATTTGCTCTGTTGGCAACTGTGTTTTGTGATGTCGTTAGCAGTGATTTTCATTATAGATTCCCTTGTTACACTTTAGAATATCTTTAGAACAAACATTGCTGTCGAGATGAACTGGTGTCCCTACATTTTGGAATATTTGCACTGAGCGGTTATGGAACAGCCTTCCAGTTAGTGTTCGGGACTCAGACACGGTCTCAGTGTTTAATTCAGGCTGAAAACATATTTGTTTACTCATGCTTTCCATGAATAGACTTTTTTTTTTACACAAAGTACACTGTCTTATCCATTACGGGACAATAAGCATACCGAATAATCTCTCCATCTCTTTCCCTCCATCTCCCTCTCTCCTTCTGTCAAGTTACAGATGATACTTCTGAGATGGCTGTAATCCTGACCCTTTCTGCTCTCCGGACCTGCCTGATCCATCCTGTTGCCCTACATGTAATTGGAGTTGTCATCAACTGGAAGCTAAATATTCTGCTGTTGACGACAGCCCCAAGTGGTGCAGCCTGGAGATTGCTGAGATTGCGCTGAGGGTGGCGCAATACTTTAAGTACCATGGAAATGGTTTTGGGCCTCAATTTCAAATGGATATATTCATATTATAACGCCTTAGGGAGTTTTTCGTCGCCACCGTCGCCACTGGCTTGCTCATTAGGGATAAATTCACATATATAAAATCTGTGTCCTGTGTTTATGTTTCTGTAAAGCTGCTTTGAGACAGTGTCCATTGTAAAAAGCGCTATACAAATCAAATCGAATTGAATCGAACTGGTATTTGCCATAAATCACTGACCCATGTGAATGAGTCCTTTTTATTCTAAATTCTCACTGTGATCATCAATAATGTTGATAAATCCAAATGAAGTCACCTGACATTTTTTTTCTTCAGATTGTTAAAACTCAATGATACAACCAGCAGATGCATTAAAAGTTATTTCATCCTAACTACTCACAAGTGTATCAGCGTCCAGGAACACACACTTGGTATACTGTGTAAGCGTCCAACAGTGAAGCTTGGTGAAAGTGACACCCAGGTCTGGACGCCCCAGCCAGAAGAGGTGAGCCCTGTCCCTGCTGTCCAACATGTCCACCACTATAACCTCATCAAACACATCTTCTAAAGACAGACTGGACACATATACAAGACAGCAGCTGAGCATGAATGATTAAAGTCCCCCAGAGCTTGTTTTCAAGACCATAACATTACTTGTCTATTAAATAATAAAGTGACAGTTCCAATTTTAGACAACAATAAAAATGCACATGTGTTTACACCCACGAAGAAGTGTATGAATATGCAAATTAGAAACACTAAAAAAACAACAACTACATACTAAGAGTCAGGATGTTGGGACGGTTATTGATTCTGGGTAGCAACTTTTCTTGTAAATATATAAAGGTGTTAGTTTGACCCAAGGGGATATTTGCAACTCAAAATTCTATACAACACAACAGCTGAAATCCACTTGTTGATGTCTTAGATACGTAACATTTTAAACCCATATTAATTGTCAAGTTCCCTTTGATTAAGGTTCTTTGTAAAACATTTGTTGTATCATTAAGGGTTTTACTTGGAACTTTACTGTAGAGGGTTCTTCTCCTTCAAGGAACTCTACCTAGAATTTCTAAGGGTTCTTCTTAAGAGTGACAAACCAGTTCAGGTGCTGGACTGAATTTTTTTTTTTTTTTTTTAACAGTAACCTGGTGACGCATGGCCTTCATTTGCATACTGGAACATGATTTGCTCTAATATTTTATGATGCACAAAAAAATATTCACAAATAACATTTGTCACAGGTGCAATACAACATTACATTTTTGATCAGAGATTCAGCACTTTCTGTTTCTTAAAAGAATGTGGGAAAAAAATACTCCAGATATTTGACTGGGAAAACACATTTTATAAAGTTTAGGACGCCATTAAGAATACTTGAATTTTGCTCGATTATAAGGGCACCTTTCAGGTATACTTGTTAGGACCTGTTTTAAATGCACATAATAATGGATGAAAGCTAGCAGGCACCCGTTCCCCATGTACGAATGAAGAAATACTGGTTTTTAACTGTCTTTTTTATTTATTTATTTATATTAAGTAGCCATTTTCATTTAAAGGACTCTCTTACCGTTCCTCTCTGCTAATGTTGGGAGAAACCATCACCACCAGTTTTCGAGTTGTTCCATGCCTTCGTAAGCACTTGCCCACTACTAGACTCCCCATGCAGTAGGCATCGCTAGTAGCCAGGGTCACAAAGGCCTGGTTAGGCTCTAATACAGAATGACAGACAAGAAAATGGTTGATTGACAAGACATGAAAAGTGTACATGTGAAGAAGCTGAAGAGATCCACAGCTCACACAACAACCAAAACTCTGGGCTTTATGGAAGAATTGTGAGCCTTATGAAATTCCATTTAGAGTTTGCCAAAAGACTCCGAAAACATGTGGCAAAAATTTCTCTGGTCTGGTGCAATCAAAATTTACACAACACTGCTCAAGAACCTGAAAATTGCCATTCCCATTGCCGCAGTGAAACATGGTGGTGGTAGCATCATGTTGAGCGTTACCCATGTCCTTTTGGTTACTTCTCAAACTAATCCCCTATTTACCTGGTCACTGACTTTTGGTGGATGGCGTCATCTACAGAGATATGGTTGTGCCTTGTTATTTCCTTTTTTAATAACTAATTTAACGGTGCTCTGCAGGATGGTCAGTGTTCGGGATATTATTTTATTCCAAACTTGCTTTGATAGCTCCTCGGTCTTCATGATGCTGTCTGTTTAGGTATGTTCTCTAGCAGTGTCTGTTACAATGCAATAGGTGCACCTAACCGTCAAGACAAACTCCTCTTACTTAAACTGCCTCTTGTATCGAAACAAAATCCAAACGTAAACCCCAAACAGCCCAATTTAAAGTCTACATTTAAATTGAGTTTTGTCCTTTAATTATCTAGACATAATATACTAATGTAAGAACTTCAGTATGTTCTCCTCCCCTCTCTCATACCAGTTGGACAGAAATTACAATAAGTCAGATAAACATTGTTACGTCCAGATGCCTCTTGCTATAGCTTACTAATATGAAGTGTCCTTTGATGCGAGCCTGATGAGTTCCAATGCCTTTCGGAAATATGATTAATGGCAGCGTTGTCTCGCTGACCTTCTCTCCAGCAGACCAAAGAAACAGATGGCTGCTACATGAATGAAATGTCACCATATATTGGATGGCAATCAAGGTCATAATAACCGAAGCACTATTTTGCCATGCAGACTAAAACTAATTATGTCGTTCATGCTTTCGATAGCAACACTTCATTCAATATGCTTTATGAAGAGTTTAATTAAAATAGACTAGTTGGGGGTAGTTACTATGAAAGTACTTTTTCTTTTTTTTTTAAACTCTTACACATTCCTTTATGAAAGTAAGTAAGTGTGTAAGTCAATTTTATTTATAAAGCACATTTAAACACAGCAAAGCTGACCAAAGTGCTGAACAGAGTAGGAAAAAGTTATATAGAAAACAGAATAAAACCAAACAGAGACAGACAATAAACAATAGTAAAAAATGAGATGAAACAGCCTGGGGGAAGAGATACACTTTCAGCCTCTTTGTAAAAATTATAATAGAAGGTGCAAGGCAGATATCCAGTGGCAATTGATCGCATAAATGAGGGGCAGCGACTGAAAAGCCCTTAGTTTTGAAACAGGATCGAGGGACATACAAAAATAACCTCTCTGAAGATCTTACAAATCTGCTACATGAATGTGGTGTAAGAAGATCTTTGAGGTAATCACATGTTAGCCACTCGATCTTGGATACATTTAGACAGTACATGCAAGACTTCTGATATAGCAGAGTAGTCTTGTGTCATTCATACTGCCATTTCTTACTCTGTGGACCACGAGTTGTCTGAGATCAGAAAAATGAAATGTAAATCATTTTTAAGTGAATCATAGACTTACCTGGCATTTTCGATGTTGTTCTTGTGTCCTACGCTCCTGGTGTCTTCAGAGCTGGAAGCAAATTCAGGCCACAAAATCCAGCATGCACAAAGTTCTGTTCGTAGCCAGCTGCTGTGCGGAGACCGATACTGTCACTCTGTGTCACTCTGCATTCTGTAAGAATCAAGTTGACTGGCTATATCTAGAAATCACTTCTAAAGCCAAGGCTGCAGAGCGTATGCCCTGTGTGGTGTGAAGCAAACTGAAACTCAACCGCTCGTAACGGTAACTCCAGATGACAACATGTTAAACAAAAGTTCAATGTGGTCTCTGGGTCATGAGACTTTGGTCATTTAACTACACCACTGCAGCTGGCCTGGAAACCTGCAGTAAGTTAAATATAAGGGATTTCTTTCTTTATAGCATTTCTGAAGCTTTATCGCATTCCTATAAATGGTCCCATTGTCATATCACTGCATTTATTAATTTGACAGATTTCAACACACGTGAGGGACAATTCAAGCATAGAGCTGATTAACACTAATCAAGAGTTTGCACAAGCCGTACAGTAAGGATTAAAACACTTCAGGGCATGCTGTTATCGGAAAATAGTCAGCACTACCCTGAAGTGGATTATTTTCCTTATAACACTACAGTCTGTCCCGCCAGGATTGCGATCACAGAAATGAATGCAAAATCAAGCAAACTTTTTTCAGAGTTACCTTAGATTAGATTTAATCTAATCTAATTAGATTAGAAAATTAGATTTGGGCCATGTGACATCATCACAACACGCATTCAGACAAAGCCCCTTCGATTCACGTGCGTCAACCATTAGTACAGCTAAAAGGTCTCATTTACCAACAAACATTACTGTGAAAGACAATTTCGTGCAATTCTAATTTTGACAATTCAAGACGTTTTCCACAAAAAAAAACTTCCATCGCATGCAAACTGCATCGCAAATTTTGAAAAAAAAAAGCCGCCGCTCAATCAAGCATTTTTGCAGCAACAATCACAAAAAAAATTCCGTGAAATCCCGAACGGACTGTACAGTATGTCCCAAAGCATTTTCCATCCATCCATCCTCTATATCGCTTTATCCTTCTTCAGGGTCACAAGGAACCTGGAGCCTATCCCAGGGAGCATCGGGCACAAGGTGGGGTACACCCTGGACAGGGTGCCAATCCATCACAGAGAACAATCACACACACACATTCATACACTACGGACACTTTAGACATGCCAATCAGCCTACCGTGCATGTCTTTGGACCGGGGGAGGAAACCGGAGTACCCGGAGGAAACCCCCGCAGCACGGGGAGAACATGCAAACACAGAGCCACACGGGAATCGAACCCCCGACCCTGGAGGTGAGAGGCGAACGTGCTAACAACTAAGCATTTTATTCCCTTTATATGCAAATGCCCAATGCAAAATAGAGTTATGCTTCCAGTTTTACATTTATTAAAGAATGATATATCATACGTTTTTTCCATATACTGTATATTTACACTTAACGTTGTGGAATGTCTTTAAAACAAATTTGTCCTTTATATTATTTTTTTTGCAGCTATAAACAGCCACTTCTTCACCAGCCAGTCTTTATTCTCTCTTCAAGTTAATCAGACAAAGAAAAATGCACCTTGTCATGTTACAGAAAAACTGCAAAGTACAGACTTCCCGTGGAGGAAAACTTACTGACTGTTACAAAGAGCTGACACTGGAGACTCCTTCCATAAACATCTCCTCACAGAAAACTGCACCATATTAACAATGATATATTTCACGTTGTTAAATAACACCGCATTTTATAATGTTTATTAAGTGCGTATGCCGTTTAAGTCTCTGTGTAAGCTGTTACTATAGAAACGATAATGTATTAGAACAAGCGCATTACAATATATTAAGGTTCAACAATTCAAAACAGTCAATGGCTTTATTCTGGTTCCTCCTTACTGACATCAACCGGGGACATAAATAACAGATTACTGTTCAGATGTTAGTCTTCTTGAGAACAATTTGCACAATTACAACAATCATAATAGGTGACAAAAGCTAAAAGCTTATTATAATATTTACACATAAAAAAAAAAAACCTTTCAAATACAAATTGTACGCAGCTTGCTCTTGACATTGTTAGTGCCATTTTTTTTTCCAAAATGAATCAAAGAAAAGAACAGTGTCATGGGGAAAAAACTTAAAGGCTCTTAAAGGCACTTTTGTATTTAAAAAAAAAAAATAAAAAATGCTAAACAGCTTTCTTGAACCCTGTGTAATAAGGCTGTCATAAACATTTCATGACAATTCATGTCCAGTCCTGTAACACTCATTATAACATACAACTATAATGATCGCTATCTATTTAGCATAGGTTCTATGACAAATCTTACGGTTCTAACACTCGACATGACATCACTGATCACTAATTGTGCTCTAGTCCGGATATGCATTACGGCAACTGCTCATGATAAGTGTGTCGTGATACTATCATTTGACGTTAATATATACATTAAAGTAAACATGCCATAATAGGAGTTATACCACAGCACCACTGAATTCTCAAATCAGAAGATGATTCATTTTCTATTAATTAACAGTAGTTCTATCTTTAAAATATTACTATTAATGTGCTTGTTTTGATGTTATTGTTTTCCATTGTGTCAGGGAGAAGAACCATGTCGTCTAACATTTTTACTAATTTATCAAGAGTCCACCCCAGAACTTTCCGGGGTCAGGATGTGCTGTTATGGGAAAATAATCATGTCAATGCCATGGCAACGGTTAATAATGATACGGCGACACTGTTTTATTGTCGGACACAAACTATTAGGAGGAAAATTGTTACATCGATCATAACAGGTTTGGATCATAATATTTCCAGGTGTTAAGAAGGACATGCTAACTAAAGAGCAATTGGCCAAAACTGGTCATGGCATGTGTTATGTTTATCTCTGGATCATGTCAGTCTTATGATGATTGGTTCAAGTAAAGAGTTACAGACAAATCAAACGAGTGTACTGACATCCACAACAAACAGCGATACTTTACAGCATGAAACATGAAATCCCTCCCATATCGTCAATTAAATAGGAAGATTGTCAGTAAAGTAAAGGCAGCATTTAGGCATCACACACTGTATGAACAGGCATCATAAAACACACACACACACACACACACAGACACACACACTACTACTACTACTACTACTACTACTAAACATATAAATACTCTAATTTCTCCACCTGGGGATTAATAAAGTATTATCTTATCTTATAACTAAATCACTAATTCTTTCCATTTTAGATTTTTATTTATTTATATAGAATCAAAATAATGTAATACCTACAGAAAGGAAAAGGTGCTTGTAAAGTCGTCCAAGTGTTTTTAACGATCAGAGCATCTAAATGAAAAAGGAATGCTGCGTGAAATGAATCAGATTACTGATCAGATTTAGTGTAATCTACTAAAATGTCCCAAATATCACAAAAATTAGTTACCAGTGCATTGAAGCCGTTTGTATAGAACCATAACTAAAGTTAGAAATATTTTTTTCAAACCAGCAATGTTTGATGACAGTGTTAGTTTCTCCTGTAATGTTAGTTTACTGAGCAAGTTTGTGTTTCCTATACATTAATAAAAATTTTTAAAAAAGTGACAGTTAACTGATTTGTCTGCAACAAAAGAATAAGAATCAGCCCTAAAACAAAAGTCTATTCGATCGCATTGACTTGCTAGCATGTGGCTGCATTTCAAACACTTCACGTTTTAAAGTAAACGGAAAATTACGCGATATACACATGCTTCAACAAAGGGAAAAAAAAAACAGTTGGACCAATTTACATAACTAACAAGCACAAAAAAAAAATCAATCAATAACACACTGTAACACATAAAGGAAGACTAAAATGATTAAACACGTTCCTCTTCGAGCCTCGGCGTGGATGTACTGTAGGTGCGTGCCGATCCATCGGGAGTTAGGATGTTCGGAGGAGGCTGCTAAAAGCTGCAGACAAAGCAAAGCCGTTAGAGAAGACTTAACGTGTGAAAAGTCATCGTTTTGATCACAATAACACCAAAACAAATGGGACAATTGAAGTGTATATGTTAAAAATAATAATAATAATTAAAAAAAAGAATCATTTTAAAGGAGCCATTTGCAATTTGTGCAGCTTATGTACCTGAAACCACTCTAACCCCATTGGTGAAATGACATACTACTTGTGAATCCCCATTTTGGGAAAAAGACCCAGCCAAACAGAAGACAAAACTCATTTCAGGGCCGGAAAAAAGTCAATTTAGGACTGAAATAAACACACTTAGCCATATCCACTGCATGGTGGTGCTGTAAATGAGTTTTTGTAAGGTATCTTTAAAAGACATAGTGCACAATTAATGAATTTAGAAGTAAAACATGTTAAGTAAATAAATATGTGTATATAATTATAACTTGTTTAACACTCTCTTTAGGTATCTATCTATGTATTTACAGTATGTATGTATGTATGTATCTATCTGTCTTTATTTTATTTAGGTTTTTTTTTTAGATTTTTGTATATTTTGCATTTCATTATTTCAGAACAGTAAACCTTCACACTTAATACTAATACTTAAAAAAAATTATTACTTTTTGAATCCCTATCTGTTGAAATCCCTATCTATTGTCCTACAATAGAAATTGTAAAAGATTTGTAGGACAGCTTACCCTGTGGATCAGACTGCGTACCAGATTGGTTTCTGCCGCTCTCAGGGTCAGTGCCTACACACACACACACAAATAAAACACTCATAAATAAACCAGGTTTTTCACAGCCTGCCACGTGAGCCGTCATCTTCATTAACCCAGAGACATTTTAATTACCAAGTCTGTGCAATACTTAATTAAAAACCGCGACTCTGGTGGGACTCGAACCCACAACCTTTGAATCACTCCACCAAGTGTTGCTTAGAAGTCCAATGCGCTATCCATTGCGCCACAGAGCCACTTGTTGAGGCCGCGGCTTTACGGGCTTTTGTAACCCGAAACCCGCTGCCAGCTGGGTGCTGTAATTACTCATTATCGCCACTAGGGGCTGTGTAGCACCTCAACACCACCCCACACACGTACACACGCACACACACACACACACACGCACGCACGCACACACGCACACACACTTCACACTAAATTGAGGCGCTGAATGTAAAATTTGGAGGTTTTTAAATAAAAAAAGACCATATTAATATTGTTCTTTTGCATCCTGCACCAAGATAAATTCTAAATATACAATAAACTGACATTCTGTCTGAAAAGAACCAAAAGTGAGGGCTTTGGTCTTCAGACATTATTTAAAAAATATATATATATAACTGAGAGAAGCATTATATCTGGCAAATAATATTTATATTACATTCAAAAATGAGATGCAAACTTTAATAATTTACTTCTGATTTGTTTCACTAGTAACATCTGAAAGCTTGTATACAGTACATGTAAGTCATGCTGCTGTGGGTTAATAATAATAATATTAATGATGATGATGATGATGATGATGAAAGAAAGAAAGAAAGAAAGAAAGAAGCATGTATAAGGAAATGCAGTCATGAAGGACCTGGAGAATGGCTTTCTAAAGTTTTTTCCTTCTCCATTTAGGCCTAAAGGTGTGCAAACTTATGCAGTGAGCTCTATGTCATTAACCTGGCTGGAACATTAGTACTGTACAGTCAAAAACTCACCTCCTTGCACCTTAAAGCAGAGTTTCTTCTTCTGGTAAGCAAAATAGCTGGAGGCGGCACCAAATATGGCCACTGCCACAGCACTGATGATGCCCGCCATCTGCCCGCCTTCGACCGCTGTGTGCCAAACGAGGACAGGGTTAAAGAAACTCATGAAATAGTCCTTATCAGAAGACTGAAGAGTTCTCCAGGTGAACACTGAGCCTCTATCTCTGCACTGAGGTTCTACCCAAAATCAATACACATCACTGTCACAGCGTGCTCAATGCCAGCTCAATACAGCTCAAATGTGATATTTAACTCATCGGGTAATTACCGTCTTATTCACCACAATGCACAGGACTCCAATCCCTCTGCTTTAAAGAATTGGCATAACAAAATACCAAAAATATACCAATTATAAATGTAACTGCAGGATTTGAAAGGCAACCCAAGTGTATCTGTATCATAAATAACAGACAAGGGAACTGAAAATGAAAATGATTTATAACACTGAATATATTATCCTAACAATGAGGTTACTGGACTGTCGGAGATTATGATAATACACTTGTGTTGTCAATGAGTGTTTCAGGTATTAGTTTATTGGGTTTTTATTGGGTGCCAAATCTGGCAATTCCTTTATATAACCGAAGTAATCTGATTAGATTTAAATACAACTCTAATATGGACTTTGCTTGTATAGCTGATAAACAGCTCAGGAACTTCCTGTTACTCCAGAACTTTCGCTTAACTTTTTGTACATCTTTCTATCGAAATAGAATACAGCGGAAACTTTTAACTACTTATTCTATAAAAAGAAAATTCTCGGGGAAAAAACAGGCTAAATGTAAAGTAGAAGAGGTTTTCTCACAGCATTTCTCACAGACTTTACCTTCTTGATATAAATCTTTTTTAATTTACAAACTCAGTGCAAAATCTCGACTCTGGTGGGACTCGAACCCACAACCTTTGAATCACTCCACCAAGTGCTACTTAGAAGTCCAATGCGCTATCCATTGCGCCACAGAGCCTTATGTTGAATGCTATGCAGAAGTGATCGGTACAACAACTTTCAAAAACTTCTACGCTCGTACCTCAACTTCCAAAAACTTCTACACATGTACCTAAACATTAAAAGGTGCAGATTTTAAAAGGAGATTTCTGTGTTAAAATAGCATTGTGTTAAATAAATAATAATCCATTGCTTCTACTAGTTAAAATTTGTGTGTTTTCTTCAACAGTCACTTTATTTGACTGAAATTATATTAGCAAACTTTAAGAAAAGTGTAGCCTATATGAAAACATCTCCAAGTATTACAACAAGTATAGTATCTTATACAATTTGGCAGAAATGGAATAAAGTAACGCAACACAATTTAGGATCCCTGAATTTGAGTTAAGCCACCTTATATCTATTATATCTACAATATATCTCAAATATAAAATGCTGTGTCACTTCATGAGTGCAAAACTAAACAGAAATTTTGAAGTGAAATAATTTAATCTACTCCTGGATATTAACAAAGTGGGGGGGGGGGGGGGACAACATGCAGTGTGTATTTCTACCACTAGGTGGTGATGTCTTTCCCAGTTTTCCCCAAAATAATTAATGAGGCCAGTTACTGCTGTAACACATTACATTGCATTATAACTGTGGGCATAGAAATGTCAGTGACAAACATAAACACATCTTGGCTACAGCATTAACTTCCTGGAAATGAAAGCTCATTATTTTGGGGAAGGCCAAGTATCATTCACATGTAAGTGAGTCATTCTGCTGTCTGAACCTAAAAAAAAACAAAAGAAAAAAACAAAGACATGAAGAGGTGGAGTCTGCTACACCACAATGAGTCAGAGATGTATTACTCAGTAATTTTCCCGCACCAGATCCAGATGTTTTAGCCATTGTGTTTAGAGACTATGTTGGCAGGATGTCGCAATTAACAAGTGAGCATGTTTACATGTACTAATAACTAATCTGATAAATGATTATCAGAAAAATAATGAATAACAAAAAAGAATCAGATTTGTCATGTAATAAATGCAAAGTTTTCACATTATTTATGTAATCTGATAACGAAATATATATATATATATATATATATATATATATATATATATATATATATATATATATATATATATATAATTTAGATTTAGTAGTGTTGTTACTACCAGTATAATTAAAGTTATTAATTTAATAAAATTTTCCTAGAGCAAGTGCACACTTCTTTTTTTTAAACTAGTAGCTTGAATGTAGTTAAACTATTTTAATAACCAGTCAGTGGTTTTACATGTACAACTCATCTGATAACTAAAACAATCGGATTTAGTGGTGTAAACAATTCAATAGTTTTTGTATAATAAGAATAATAATTCAGTGTTTTTACATTATTTAAGTAATCTTATAACAAGAAAACTCAATCTACATGAGTCAGACGATAATCGGATTATTTTTTAACCAATGTTGTTATATCAGCGTATGAAAATGTATTACAAAGCTTAATTAGTTTAATTACATTTTCCTTTTTTAGTAGCTTGAATGTATTAGCAGAAAAATTGTTTTGTTTCATCATTGTACACAATGTTACCCTCCATGAAATTGGCACCCCGTCTATAAACCTAAAACTCATTTCATTTGTTGGTTCTGATTTTTTTAAATCATAAAAATATTCCTCTTCTTCATTTGGTGTTTGAGAAACTGGTATTTTTAAAAGTTATTTCAATGCAAGTATACAGCCAAGAATGATGTCACGGTGCATTAAACTGCAACTCGCACCCAAAAGCATAAATCTAACCTAATTTAGTATCATTACTTTGTGATGATTTGTGCTGTACAAAAATAGTTTGCATCTGTGTTTGTTTGTTTTTTGTTTTTTTTAAATGACACTTTCATTTAACTGGGATGCCAAACTCACCCACTGATACAATATATTACAGCAGTGAATATATCTCCAAGCCCAATCCAATGATTTTTACAGCATAAGCACAAGACAAAAGAAATCTATGGTTGCATCGAATATAGTTTTAAATGGAAAGACAACTTCACGGCGGTACATTATATTGTCCGTATTTAATCTATGAGTGTAGGTGGTTCTTGCTAGCTGACTCGAAGTTCGCTGCTAACATGACGAGTCATTCTTGAGTCACTTTGCAGGTGAATATTCATTTGCATTTAGTTTTGCATGGTTGCGAATTGAATATAATAACGTCACTTTTTGAGCTTCACTAGTAGTAGAAGAAGAAGAAAAAGAAGAGGAAGACGAAACTAAAGAGATTCGTGAAAATCAGAGTGCTGATTAAACCAATTACTAGCGAAAATTTCTATCATTTCTGTAGCTATAGTTTCTATATCAAGTAACTTAGGTTTAATAAGTAATAGGTTTAATCCAGGGTTAAGCAATTGCCCAGGTAAAATAAAACGGATAAAAAAATTTTTTGTAACAAGACTAGAATTATTCGTATGGATGTATATGATACCCTTGGTAGTTACTGTCATTCTGATTCCAGATATACTCTGATTACATATACAGTTTTAAGGATGTGGCCTCCTGGCTGAAACCAAGATGTATTGGCGAACTCCTCAGTACTGTATTGTATACCGAGACAGCTCTTTTTTTTTCTTTCTAGCCAACAACAAGACAACATCAGAATATATAAAGCAAAGTCCCAAATCAAGTCAAAATGCAGTACATTTCCATATTTTACAGAAAACAGTCATTTAAAGCCAGCAAGCAATCAGCCAGCTTTCAGGTCATTTCCGAATACACACCCTGAGGCAGGAGAGGCCACAAACACATTAACACACACTCCATTCTGAAAATGTCAGTGAGGATGCCATGTTACGGATGAGTTCTGCTCAGAGATTTAATAATAGCAGTGGCTTCAACAGTGAAGGAATTCAAAACGGTTTCGCCTTTCATATAAGGTTTATTTAAAGAAACACCGAGTCAGGGGCAGTTTTACACAGGAAGGGGGGAAAAAAGGAACACCATGAATGAACAGTAATAAACAGTAATAAAACAAAGTAATGTTGTAACAGGATTGTCCATTCAGTCCCAAAAACAAACAAACAAACAAAAAAACCCCCACAGAAATCTACATCTACAGTAAAAAAAATATATAAATAATTAAAACCCCTTTCATTCAAAGCGAACTCCCATCTCATTGGAGAAAGTAAGGAACGTGTGCAGTGCGGATATCATCTCTCGTGTCTTCACATCTCAGTGAACAATGCACGTCTGAGCACCGCTGTTCTCCTGACTAATGAACACATGCTATGTGTGGTATGTGTTGTGACTCATGCTCTCTCAGGCCTACTGAAATGTCAGTAACAGTGAAGGTCAGCATGTTATGACAACATGTTTCAAGGAATAAAGAGACTAAACCTGACAGAAGCCTCTTAATTAATATTGTGTCTCACTATCAGAGACAAGTTCAGTACAAACACAAATCAGACATCAACAGTTTCGACTAAAGAGGGAGAGAGAAACACTAACAAGATGATAAGGAGACAAAACAACGGCAATATCAAAAAGAATGGACGGCAAAACAAGAATCGATCGCTCTCTGTTTTTTTTTTAACTAAAGAGCTAGGTGGAAACGTCATCAATTTAAGATGTTTACAACCAAAACATAAGTGCTTTTAAAAAAAGTGAGCAAGTAAGGAAGGAAAAGGGCAGAAAATGATGAGCTAAACAGTTTTATTATTTTTCAACATGGACCTGACTTGCTATCATTCTAGCACATGCTCTGTTCATTAGGGTTGCACGGTATACCGGAACTACGGTAGTATCGCGATATTAAAGCTTCAAAATACCACCGATGCCACTGTATTTTTTAAACGGCAGTATCATCAATACGGTAGTACCATTTACATGACATTTTATTCATTTAGCGGACGCTTTTATCCAAAGCGACTTACAAATGAGGAAATACAAGCAAAGCGATATATCAAGCGGAGAACAATACAAGAAGTGCTACCGTACAAGATCTTTTAATTGAGTTCTAGTAAAGCAAAGTGCGCAGAGTCGAGGTGTAAGAGTACAGAGTACGTTTTGTTTTTTTTAAGATAATGTGGGGTTGGCGTTTTATGGGTTGGTTAGGTGTTCACGGGAGAGGTGGGTCTTTAGCTGTTTTTTGAAGATCGTGAGAGATTCTGCGGTCCGGATTGAGGTTGGAAGTTCATTCCACCGCTGAGGGACAGTTAGTGTGAAGGTTCTGGAAAGGGATCATGAGCCACGCTGAGTGGGTACTATTAAGCGTCGGTCGTTAATCGATCGCAGATTGCGTGAGGGAACGTAAGCCTTCAGACAAGGTCTTGTATGTGAACATCAAGGCCTTGAATTGACGCGGGCGTCTACAGGAAGCCAGTGGAGAGGGATGAAGAGGGGTGTGACATGGGTTCTCTTGGGTTGGTTGAAGACGAGGCATGGTGCTGCACTTAGTACCATAAGTACTGTTGTATGTGTGGCAGTTAATACTATTTTTGCTAAAACGACACACCTCACTGCTTTTCTCACTGCTTTTGCAGAACATTGAAATAGTTGCTTCCCAACTGAATGATTGTTCTTGAGTTTTTCCAACAGCTAGTTATTCATTCTCATTAATAAAGTATTCAGAGGAAAATTCGTTTAGTCTGTTTCCATTTATATCTACGTATTTCTGTACATTTGATTCATCTTGTAGATTTACACAGAATAATGAATTAACACAACGTGTGGTATCGCGATACTTCAGCTGGTATAGTATCGTAAGATATGTTTATGGTATCGTGACAACCCTACTGTTGAGTTACTGGAAAACTTAGCATCTCTTTGCAATAACTTGGATTATTATGAAAATTGTAGGCCTATCTGGAATCATTTAAATACCTAAGTATTCGTTCACTACGCTGGTATTCGTTTCTCTATTTAATTTTCGGAAGCGTTGTCTTTACCCTCTAACGCCCTATACAACGTACCACATAGACAATGAAATAAGGTTCCCCCATCTTATGCCGCGCACGAACTTTTCATTGGGATTCACCAAATGCAGATAACTTCTGGGAAGAGTCAAGTGACCAAAATCATGTCCTAATTTATTGTCTTATTGAACTATTGATCATATACAATGTTACAAGTCAATGTGACAAGTCAATATGTATCCCTGGATCATAGTCTATCCAATACAAGACAATATTTTGGACAAAATAACAGGAAATCATTGCTTAAAAAAGCTGTTGACGGGTGGAACAGAAAACAAAGTAATTGTGAAGTTCGTTATTTTATTGTTATTGAAAGTAAACAGGGTGTTGTTGATATGGATTTGTCTTATTGTCTAATTATTTGTTTTGATTCATTGACTTTCTGTTTGTATAATAATAATAAATAAATAAATAAAATTGCAAGACTAACTCATATGCATGGCTGAATTCAGTTCTTTTGTGTAATTAATACATCTTTACCGCCTGCCAGATCTATTTTGAATTGTTGTAATGAACACGCTTGTGGTTCATGAAGGGGTGGTTTTGAGAATGAGTGATTAGTTACCCATCTGGAAACACCAACATCATTCAAAGCCTGTTAAATGCTGTTCGGGTCAGCCCTAGATAATCTTATTAGTTATCATTTACTAGTACCTTATATTCTAGAAATTCAGTCAATGTAAACAATTCAAACTACTGGAATTTTAAAAGACGGTTTTGGTATTTTTATTTAATACTGGAAAATCTCTTGTCGAATGATTCAAAAATAATCTGACCATGTTAAGTAATGTTTTAAATTCTGAACGGGTGAAATGAGAACAAAGTACATGTGAGCTTTAAAGTGTTGAGTTTTAGGAGAACTGGCAGATAAGTCGCTGAAAGTTTTGGAGGGTTTTGGAATGTACTATTAATAGCTCCAGGGGACGACTTCACACGAAACATCAGAGGAGGAGCAGGTTTGGTTTGAAACTAGAGCCAAATATATTACAAATCCACCACTACTGGACTGTGAGCAGAGATTCAGTACATTCAATAAATAAGTAATAGTTCTGACAGTGGAAAAAAACAAAGGTTGAAAATGTGCAGGAAGGAAATACAAAGAAGGAAAAAATAGTTAAAAAGAATGAAAGGAAGCACGGGATGGTTGGAAAGTGGCCCATACTTCAGATAAATGTACAGCTTCGGTTCTAACAGCTTATCATAGGTCAGGGTTCAAGAAAAGAAAAAAAAACAATGATTACAAATCCAATATCCCAACGTAAAGATTGAACAACTCCAAACAAAGCTTAATATTAACAGGAATCCCAACAACATTCACACCACCAAACCACCTCCAGTAACCTGTTCAAACATGCCTCTCGCGTTTAATGAAACCAGTCAAAGAGAATCGCTGTGCACTGGATCATCAAGACTGCTTCTCTGCTTCGGCTAAGTCCAGGAGCTCCAGCAGCTTTTCTAGAAGGGACACTACAACTTGTTTAGAGTTGGCAATCCAGGCATGGAGGCCCTCTGGCATGTTATCTCCTAGCAACATCAGGAGCTTCAGCCACTGCTGGTATAGTTCTGCAACGACAGGATATCGAAGCAGAGATTTTAGGGCACTGTCTCTCACATAATGGACAGCCAAAGAAAACCGAGCAAACCATGCTTTCTATTACGTTTTAGAACAACTGAAAATGCTCCCTTAGTGACGCAACCAAGAATTGCCAGCATAATGTGTGATCAAAATGAAGAATGAAGCCATATTAAATAACGGGGTCCAAGCACCAATACAGTATGAGACCAGTATGGAAGTGTGTTTGCAAAATGTTGTAGAAATGGCTTTAAAACGCCATCTGAGGTCACCAAGCACCGGATCATGAGACCACTGCGGTGATTGCTTCCGTGTGCTGGACTGTCTGACTCTTATGTAAGAGTTATGGGGCATTTGATTCATCAGAACCGCAGTGGTCCTGACTCACTCGCTTGTTAAAAAAAAAAACAAAGACATTCCCACATGCATTTTATGCTATGAGGAGCAGACAAAGACCAAATTAAAGCGCACAGGCATTCATAAACTACCAATACTACACGAGACACTACTGTTATACTGCCCTGACTGCAAGTAAGTGTATGTATTTTACTGTCTATCCTTTCTGTTACTACGTTCGGGGACTTCTTTCCCTCAAATTTCACCTTCCACCCTCAGGATTTCCATATCCTAATGGTCCTATGTGAGTCTGAATCCAACCAAGAATACTTATAGCCCACTATTTATCACCAAATATCCAAATCTTTTCAGTTTATCCTTGAAAAAAAACATTTAATGTCACACCAGAGAAGCACAGTAGAGAGTTATGTTACCAGTACCAGGGGTGTTAGTTCTGACAATGGAAAAATGGCTTTGAAAGGTCAGGGAAATGGGTAGGAAAAGATAGTAAAGTGACTGCAAGGAAGGAAAGGGTGGTTTGACAGTAGCCCATATTTTAGACAAAAGAACAATTAAAGGACAGCAGATATCCAAATATTTCCAGAATGTACATAAAAAAAATTTCAAGTCACACATCAGAAGAACAGTAGATTAGTAGGTTATGTTACCATTACCAAGGGGGCACTGGTGTACAGGGAACAATGTAATCGTCCACAATGGCAAAAAACATTTGCCTAGACTAGAGCGACTGCGTGCTATTGCAAGAGGTGGAGCTTTCTGAATCGACTGATATCTTTTCTAGAGCATAGAGTACCACAAAGACCAGCTGAGCAGGTATTTACTTAACAGCTGATGAAATCAGGGTTAAAATCCCTCACCCCACATTGAAATGCTAATTGATCGAGCAAGTGTTTACAGATCTATTACTATTTGAATAAATCCAGTTCTTCAATACCCTTTCATTTTTTTATCCACAGATGTCAAACTGTGTTGCCTGAACCAAAGGCGTAACCATGGTATGGACATTGGGGGGGTCCAACAAACTCAGCGGGAGGATATGCAAGTGAATGTAACGTTTTTGGTCAAAAACTGGAACTGACGTTAGCCTAGCCTACTTCGTGGGTGTGCAAATATCAAAAGTTAATTGACGTTCTTAAGAACAAACCAAGCCATGGAATGATGCCTTCTATACTAAGCTAAGGTTACCTACTATTTAGGTATCTAGTTACTTACTGTCTGAAAAAAGCTTGCATGCTCTGCTGCACTTTTCTACACTTGGCTGCTGTCTCCATTTCTTACAGACTGAGCTGCTAATATATATCAACGAACTTGAGTTGAGTATGGGCGCAACCAAGTGTACAATTGGAGGGGGGCACGCACCTATTTTCCTTAACAAACGGAAATATATTAAAAAGGAATATACATAAATAAATAGAATAGATGAAGAAAAGACAGATCCGTTGGCAGGGTTCATAAAAACCAAAAAAAATATATATATATTTTGTGCTGTATATTGGGGGGACAGATTGGTATTTCCTCAACATTGACGGGGACACGACCGCCCCCAAAGAATGCGTGGTTATGCCCATGGCCTGAACAGATATAATTCTACTGGGAGAGGAACTCTGGATTTCAGAGCAAAGCATTTCCTATGGAGATATTTTCTCGGAAAAAAACAAAGCTACTGTGAGCTTCACGGACCACACTGTCTCATGACTCACTCTGAAGCTTTGAACACATTATGAGAAATAAACGCCTCTAACACCCTTAAGGCTTCTTCAGTTTGCTCCTCTGTGAAAAACTGTCAAGGTTCCATGTAGAACAAGTAATCTACAACAGAGGGTTAACCGTTGATAACATTTCCGAAACTGAACACAGAGGAAGCCAGAACCCTTAACTAACTAGACAACTCTTCTAAGAGCGTACATAGATACGCATAAGAGAAAAAGTTCCATCTAACACAATGAAAGGTTTCTTTTAAAGTGTTTGTCCCTCTACGAAAACCTGTTCTATGTAGAACCCTACAACATAATCTTTCCCCTTCAGAAAAGGTTTCATCTAGTAGCCAATGGACACCAGAACTCTTCGCTATTCAAAAACACTCAAGAACACTCTTTTCTTAGACGTAGTTTGGCCCTCTGGATGAATACGTAAAGGTTCTATCTAGAACCCTACACCAGTTCCAGTTCAGACAAAAAAAATATCCAGAAACACTTGCAGAACTCTTTTTCTAAGAGTGAAATAGAAAAATATAGAAAAATGGTTGCAACTAGCAGTGTAAAGGGTTCTCTGGGTCTGTCCCTCTAGAGGAACCCTAACCGTAGAACCCTACAAGACAGTTTTCCCTTTCAGAAAATGTTCAGAGTAGATCTTTTCTTGTAAGACTTCTTGTAAGACTGTACATACACTCATTGGAGAAAAAAAAAAGATTCCACCTAGCACTTTCTTGGATTTGTTTCTCTGGGTGAACCCTTAAAGGTTCTACGCATAACCCTACAACAGACAGTTTCACTTCCAGGAAAGATTCCAAGTAAAACACATAGGAATCCAGATCTGTTCATTATCCAAAAACCCTCAAGGATACTATTTCCTTAGACTGTATTATCCTCATAAATAAAAGAAGGGAACCTATAAAGGTTCTATGTATAACCCTACACCAGCAGGTATCCATCCATAAATGTAAAAAAAAAAAAAACTCAGCATTTACATCTAGTGCTGTAATGTGCTTTTCATTTTGTCGCTTTGGGGGAACACTTTAAGGTTATACATAACACTACAACACAAAGTTTCCCTTTCAGAAAAACGTTCCAAGTCTAACCCATAGGAAGCCAGAACCCCTATCCATCCAGACCACTTAAAGAACTCTTCTTATAGCAGTTTGCATATACACATAGGAAAAACGTCTCAGCTAGAACTGTGAAGCGTTCCTCAGTTTGACTCCCTGAGGGAACGCTTAAAGAGTTTATGTTGAACGGTATACACCCTGTTTCCTTTTCAGAAAAAAAATAGAACCCCAAGAAGATCCCCCAAGAAGTCAGAACACCCAAATCATACCAAGAACCCTCAAGTAACCCAAGAAGAATGGGTCCCATGGCTGCTAAGGTGGCTTAAAGCAAATACTTAACGTAAGGTTTTATGGAGAACCCAAGAGGTTTATAAATAAAAACCTGTGTAGGAAGCTAAGAACCCTTAACGATCAATATGACCTTTGGAGAAGCCTTTTTCGAAGAGTGTAAAAAATGTACTTCAAATAGTCCTTTCAATGTTTAGATGAGGTGTGTGTTACTGCAAGTTACTGAGAAAAAAAAGATCCCTTACACAACACCTTCATGTTGCTTGATGTTTACTCTGTTTCTGTACCTTTCATACACTCGAAACTCTCAACAGCCTTTTAGTCTGAGGACTATCACTATCAATGACAACTAGATATGACTGTAAGTACTTAACATGAATGAAAGAATGTGTATTTACCGTTAGGTTGGTCATCCTGAGTATCTAAAGAGACAAATGCAAGAAACCAGTGTAAGATATCAAAAGTTTGTTGTTTTTTTTTATTTTTTACATGCAGTCTGGTAACTGATATAAATATCTGTATATTAGGGATGTAAGCAAATAATCATATATTATTCTGAATGAAAAGATAATGTGTTCTAAACAGATACAAACAGGAAGTAAAGCATTTTGGTGAAGCAGGGGGGGTGTCTTAAAAGGGTACATCTGACCACTTCCTGTGACGAACAAAGACTACGTTAACACATTATGCTTAACATGCTGTGCTTTCAGTTTTAGCCTGGAAGTGGCTAGTGGCTCTGAGTGATTCATTTACAGCATCCTTAGTAACTTCCTGGTCCGGGTCGTGATGGTTTAAATAATCTAAATCCAAATACAGATACCGATACACAGGCACTGAGTTACACCTATACTGTAAACAAACATATATATCTGATAGTTCGCAATAACCTGATGGAGATACTGCTAATTAGAGGAAAACAATATCACGTTCATCAGAATCTGCCCTGAAGTGAAGTGCATCACTTTCTTCACAGAAAATCCAGAATCCTCTGTCATGCCTATCTGACTGAGCGTGCCTTTGTCATGTCTACGCCAGAATCGACGTCCAACTACAATTCCCAGAATACAGCGCGGCCTACAAACATGGCCGCCGAGGACTACAACACCCAGCCGACACAGACTCTCTAACGTTCATATTCACCTGACTACTCATCACACGCACCTGGATTCAATTATCATCACAGCTACACTCACAGTATAAGCGGACTATCACTCCACGCACTCACTGTAAAGTTTTGTACCAGTCGATGCCGTACTTCGATTCATTGATTGACTTTCAATCTTGTTTCTGGTTTTCTCATTTTCCTGCCCTAGTTAACGTTGTTTGTTCATCGCCTGATCCTGCCTTTGGTTTACATCTCTGTTTCATTTGCTACGTTTTAATAAAAACACTGAACACTGCATCCAGCACTGCTTCCTTCCTTTTTTATACTTCCTTCATCTAACTACACCTAGCATAGCTTTGAGCGTACTGAAATCATGTCATTGTAAACTGTCATTAAACTGTCTATATACGTAGAGTAATATATTTTCAAAGAAATCCCACTAATATGGTCCAGGAACATCGTTATATCTTTATCCTCATCAGAAGTGCCAGGATTTATGAATATACACGAGTATACGTTTTGAAACAGCACTCATGTCTTCAGATATGACTACCGTTAGCTACCTTCGCTAGTCAGCTATCTAACCACTAGTAACCAGCTAGTATTTGTCTCGGATAAAAACAAGCGGGATCCAGTCTCGATCAGCACAGGCGTATTCTTAAACCATTTATTTAATTTATTTAGCAGACAAACTAATAAGCTAGCAAATGAGCTTAAAATGAAGGTTCTGTTGCTAAAAGTTTATGTGATGTTTCCAGACTCGGTTGAAAAAAATTCAACCCAAACGCCAACAAGTATCAGCCAAGAGGAGTTTACAAATCATCTTTTTATTCCACGGACACTAAGAAAAGCTCTGCAAATTCTTATCAAATTTCCTCATGTGTTGTGCGACAGACAGCATGGCATGTTAACCCAAAAAAAAAAGAACGACTTACCTGAGATGTTGTCGGTATTATCTAGAGCCAGAAACACAGAAACACGCAAACGGAAAGAGAAAAGAAACAGGTGTGAATAAGAAATACTAACAGTACTTGAAGCAAATTCACAAATTGAAAACATAATAAAATAATATACACTGTAACCACCCTGCTGAAAAAAAATAGGAATTGTATTGGTTTTAATGGAGACTGTAATGGTTTCTGTGGGTCTCTACGGCTAATTTGTTGCCTTCTATGGGTGGCATGTTATGTCTAGTGGATACCATTAAGGACCAATAATGGTAATGGTTTTACTGGATGGATAATGGTTGGTAATAGTAAATGCGTTTTGAAATTTTTGATTCGCGCTTATTATTTTTGGATCCGTGACCGCGATACTTTTGAATCCCATACGTGTGCACTGCTCCTGCACAGAACGATACAGGGAGAGTGGCTTTTCTAAGCAGCGCAGCTTTGTGGCATTCAAATTTACTTAATTTGCCTGCATGGAAATCTGACAAGAGTCCTTCCTGTTTTCGTTAAAGGTTACTCAAGTTCAAGTACAGATCAACACACGGCGCTTTTCACATCGGTAATCACAGACAACTATCATTTTTTCTGATTGTGGTGAGCACTTCCTATTTAGGGCATATTTGGCTCCGTGGGGTTTTTTTTCCTTCACTAATACTATATTATATTTTGCATGGAACTGTAAGTGCTTTTTGTGTCTTTTTTATCATTCACTGCTCATCTTCCGGTTATAAAAATGAAATAATATTTCAGTTCAGATTTGATTACTGGAAAATATAGAGTAAAAAAGGACCAGAGAGATGAGCGTATACCTCCAGCCCGACCCCCTCGACCAGGAT
Organism: Ictalurus furcatus; assembly: GCF_023375685.1. NCBI lineage: Eukaryota > Metazoa > Chordata > Actinopteri > Siluriformes > Ictaluridae > Ictalurus > Ictalurus furcatus. The sequence goes on from NC_071280.1 coordinate 15,568,051, forward strand.
CAGGTTTGTATCCATCTTCACCAACATCTAAAAGATCTGCATCACTTAAGCCACCTATAAAAATGGAGGATGTTAACAGGAGTGACAACACACACACACACACACACACACGCACACACACGGCATAGGGGACATACCTCCGCCCTGTGCTGGGACTGCAGGTTGCTTAGGATCTGCAGAAACATACAATGTCAAAGTATTAACAGTTTGGAGGGAAAACACACCCCGAGAGTTTTAGTAGAGACGTTAATGCATTGTTGCTTAAAGGGGCAGTGTGTAATGTTTAGCGCCCTCTGCTGCCTATGAGCTCAATTACATCAACACCATATCCATTGCCAAGACTTCACAGAATTGACAGCCCCGCCCTACCCCGCCCCCTTCGTAGATACGGCCTACGCGTCATAAGTTGCCTTTTAAAGAAGAGAGGAAGAGGAAGTGTTACGGCTGGGGATAGAGCTGGAAAAATGTAAAGAGAAACCTGAAATGAAGCATCTAGCCTGATCCGTTACATAACAATATTGTCGAGTCTTTCTTTAAGAAGGTGGCTTTCAATTTCAATAATTGTAGAGCTCTAGAAACACTCTGAAACAACAGCAACTGCACCTAAGCTGCAATAATAACATTAGAAATCATCACCAGTAAGATTTCATATTGTCCTCACTATCACTGAATTTGCATACATGGAGTGCGTTGATTGGTTAAGCACAAAGCCACAACAAAGAACTTGATAGATAATAACATTAGGAATTTAGTTTAGAGAATGAATTAATTAATTTTAGCACGTGCGTGTGTGTGTGTGTGTGTGTTTTACCTTTATCTTTAGGTTTTTCTGGATCTACAACAAAAAAGAAATTTCAACATGTGTAATCATCAGGATTATCAGTGAAGCAGATTTCTGAGATAGTTTCACAGCTAAAGGAAAGACCTCTGCTTCAGAACCATTTGCTTTCAACTGGGGCTGCAACAAGCAAATCGATAAAACCGATCATAATCGATAAAATAAGATAATCGACAACGAATTTCATTATGGATCAGCCGGGTCCGGGACGTCACTGTGGATAACCCCCGTCAGTGACGTCACTTCACGATGGTGAAAAACGCATTTCTGTGAATAAAATCCATCTGAAAAACAGCGTGTCCAAAACATGAGTGTTGTATATTAAGCGTTTCAAACAAACTCGTAAGTGTGTTAACGTGGCTCGTCGTGTCGGACGCTGCGACACATACGACGACACATACGTGTGCTGTTTAACGTGTTCCAGACGTGTTTTCTTCAGCGCAGGAATGACATTTTATACTTTTATATCCTTATTTGGTAAATCCTTATTTTATATAACATTTGGTAAATGTTAGAAATTCACGCCAGTATTTCTATTTGACATAAAGCCTCGTCCTGACAGCGAGTGAGTCTCCGTTAAACTTCACCGAACGAGCGCGAGTCCACGCGTACGCGTCAATCAAACAGCGCGCGATAGAAAGGAAGCGCAATAACTCTGACTAAAATATTCCCTTTGATCAAATATGCCTCATTTAGAACCAAAAGTAAGTGTGATTTTTTTATGAGAGCGGTAACTGTAATGGGGTTTGAACATGTCATTGTATATAAATGTAAGAAGTGTCGTACATTCACGGAATAAAGTAACGCTACTGTGTTCAGATGAGTGAATGTGTGTGTTACTGCAGAACATTCAACCTCTTACCAGTTAACACTTGGTTTGTGCTTTTCTTTTTTAGCATTTTTCATATAGTGATTAAACTTCTGCTTTGAAGCTTGTGGACAATCAGTTGTTTTTTTTTTGTTTGTTTGTTTTTAAAAATATAATGTGACTATTTAAAAAAAAAATCCTTTGAACAATGTATAGTATAGCTCACATAGATACATTTAATACCGTTTTCATAGCCTTCAATTTGCACAATGTTTGAAGAGGCGGGGGGTTAATTACAGAAATTAAAAACTGGCCTTTTAATCCAACTAATCGATCATTCGAAGAATTAATCGACAGATTAATCGAGTATCAAAAAATTCGTTAGTTGCAGCCCTACTTTCAACTGATTAGAGACATACAAGCAATCAAGATTATACCTGGTTGGAGAGCATCTGAAAGGTCAAGGTCTAGGAACAGAAAAACACAGAGAAATGTTTTCAATAGAAACACTCACATAATGTGTGGCAGCCGGTGAAAACCCCTCACATGGTCAGATTTTGACACTGTCCATATTTAAACTTTTTCTTTTGAAACATTGTCGATTGCAGACATTTTGTGAATCGAATCGAAGTACGTTTCGCTATGGCATATAGCTATCCAACAACGATCATATCGTGAAAATATAGTGCGTTTCACTAGCAAGGTTTTAGACATATTAAGGTAAACTGACTGCATTAACCATTTTATTAGTATAAGTAATAGTTCAAGTCCTTAGTGAGGTTCAATACAACAGCATGCATATTGCGTGAAACAGGACTTAGGCGAGAATCAAAACCAAACAGAATTCAGAAAACAAGGCTAACAAAACAATAGAAGAATAACAATGAACAAGATTTCATAAAGAACAATAACACGTAATCTAATCACAAATCAAACATAGGACAGGTGTACACAATAGGTAACAGACCAATGACAGGACAGCGGTGGGGACCAAAACCAAAACAAAGGCACATGTAGAACCAAAGAATCGAACGCTGCACTCATGGCGCTTGGTGCTACACTAAAAGGTGGAATTCGTGACAAGAAATAATAATATTTTGGAGACAAAAGCCAAGGCCAGGTTAGAAAGAGTGCTAAATAAAAACTGGTTTCTATATCGTTTTGGTAAAATACATTACTCTTTCCTTTTTAGTGAAAACCAGATTTTAAAAAAATTTTGTCATATGACGACATGACATATAGACATATGATGGGTTTTCTCAGACGCCTCATATTTACAACATGTATTAAAAGACATTTTGTATCCGTGTGTGTGACCTCACCATTTCCTCCTGGCTTGGGTGGTTTTTCCGCTGTAGACATGGAAAACAATAATCAAAATCATATAATCACTGCTCTTACACCATGCAAGCATTATTATGTAAGGTACTATAATTATGTATTATATTTGTTATTTTTAGACAGTTGTCAGTTGCACATATAGTACTAAATGCTCCTATTATGTCAAATAACTTGACTGCAATATGCCTTGAAATGTTGAAATATTGAATGTTGTAATTTATTACAAACTAGAGCTGCAACTAACGGTTATTTTCATAATTGATTAATCGGTCGATTACTATTAATATTTTTTATCGACTACTCTGATTTTTTTTTTAAAAACTTGATGCCATTTTTTTCATTTATTTAAATAAAATCCACAAACTGAGTGTTACATAAATATATAAATGCATTTATTTACTAAGTATTTATGCAGTATTTTCATAGACGTACAAAAAGCACTGATAATTAAACTAAAACCTAAATTAATAATAAAAATCTCACTTTCAGTGCAACTTATGGTTTCTATTACTCACTGCCTTTAGGCATATTGTTTTACTTATGTTTACTTTGATCGTAGAGTTTCAATTTGACATTACCACTACGTCAACATTGCGAGTAAGGAGCAACACGGCCTCGTTACTAATAGATCACTCCTGTTATAAGTGATCAAATCGTGCAAATACAACATATTAATGACAATAAACTTGAATTAAACTGAACCTTTTAAGCAATTCGCACCAATTTCCCCAACCCCTTGCACACAGTGGAGCATAAGTTTGTGCTCGGGCATCACTGTCATGATTCCGTGCTACACAAGCGCTGCTTTGTTAAGTTTGAAATGGCCCCCTGCCTTAGAGGACTTGGGTTGCACAAATTTTTTTTCCCCTGCTGTCACTTGACGATTACGCCTCCATCTGATGGTGGCTGAGGTCATATTGAGTATAAAAGCTAACGCTGATATAAACAGTAAACTGAAGAAATTATTTTTTGTTGACTCTGGGTGTTCTGCTAAAGCTAGCGGTGTCGCATTACGTGCGTTTGACGTCATGTGCCGTCAAAAGGGAAACATCTTATGCATCCGGTTGTTAAAAATACGTTAGTGTTCCATTTGAGATGATACTACCTTTCTAAAATTCATACACTAGACGGTAGAGTACATAGTGCATAGTGTAAGTGCATAGAACATTTGGGACACAACTTTGGTCTGTACTCTCTGCCATATTTCCGATGTCCCCGTGCCGTGCGCAGACACGACTAATCCATAATGAGATTTGTTGACAGCGATTTTCATAATCGATTATTATCGATTTTATCGATTAGTTGTTGCAGCTCTATTACAAACATTAGAGAATATTCAGCACAATAAAACATTTGGAGGTTTTTGAAATTCCTAATGTGAGACAGATGTTGTAATTTCAAGAGTGTACCAATAAATAAAAACAATTTAAATATATTGGAACTTTACCTGGTTTAGGTGTAGGGTCATCAGGCTCTTAAAAGGAGAGCATTACAATTAATAATAATTATAAAAACTGCTCTTTAATCTTTGACACAAGCAATTACAAAAAAATACGAACACAATCTTCAGAATATTTAAGAAATGAACTCATTACTAGAAGTATACTATTTCAAAACATGCTTCAGGTTATGATGAGTGTTAACTTACCTCCTAAGGCATCTGCAAGGTCCAAATCTGCAAAAAGAGAAAAACATTGTTTTCCATTAAGTCCAGTACGAACAGAGAGAAATGCTTTGTATACAACCTACACCTTTATTTTCCATCAGCTCTAACAAACTGGGAGGCTGACTAAACCAAAACCAGACAAGCTGAACTTCTTAGTCCAAACATGTATCCGTCTTTGGTTACAGGGAGGAGGTGGGCAACTCTTTTAGGCTGCTTTCCAACAAATGTTTTGCACATGTGAGTGTTCTTTGATTGGTCAGGGTTTTGAAAGCATCTGCTCGTTTTTCCTCTGCAGGTCATTCAGGTGCAGATGGATTTATATTAGGGAGAACTACCAAACTAGTGCTAACATAACTATTTGAACTCATATGGAAAATCTTTATTGGCATAATGTAACATCAATAACAACTTATGACATTTCTACAAGCAGGTATAATCACACTCTATAACAGACATACGACACAATAATGAACTTTTTCAATAGCTCAAGTAAAGCAAAGCCCTTTTTATACAATCTTAACACTCTATGACAGACATGACACATTAGTACCATTTTTTGCTGTAGTTAAAGTAAACCCATCCTCCGTTTCAACAGTATGACAATGACACGTTTTATAGCTACAGCTTTACACAATCTTCACCCTGTGATAAACTGATAAGTTTACTTTGAACACTCCCCTCCCCCATTCCCTTGTTCTTGTCTTAACACCTTTTTTCTCTTTGTTCCTCTGTTGACTCAGGTACAGACAGATAATGCCCCTCACCATTTGCGCATTCCTTTGTCTCCCTGAATACCATCTGCGCACATTTACATACCTTCTCGAATAACATTTGCCCGTATTCCTATAACCTCCTGAAAACCATATATGGTGGTGTTCCTGTCTTACATTGATATGCTTCCTTTTTTTATGCAAATATGTCTTTCCGCCTACCTAATCAATAGTTAACCTAATTAATAGTTGACATGTATTACTATATCTAAAATACAACAAGCCCGTTTTAACAATCTTCACACTATGATAGACACATGATACAATAATGACATTTATTTCTACAGCTAATTTAAAACAAGCCTGTTTTTCTTTTTTCAATCTTTACACTTTTTACGATTGACACATGACACAAAAATGACATTTTATTGTATAGCTAACGTATGCACATGCCATGACAGATACACGACACAAAAGTATTTACTTATTTCCTTATAGCTAAAAAATCCCTTTTTTTAAAAAAAAATCCCTCCTTTTTTTTAAAAAAATCTCTCCTTTTTTTAAAAAAAAATCTCTCCTTTTTTAAAAAAATCATCTCTCCTTTTTTTAAAAAAAATAAATCATCTCTCCTTTTTTTAAAAAAAAAAATCTATCTTAACTCTATGACAGACACATGACAGAATAATGACATTCTTTTTTTCTGTCAAACATGAAATCATATTTATGCCACTTTTGTGGCACAAAACTGTGTTATTAATAGTACTGAACTAAACCAAGTTACACAAGTTAAAGAAAAAGTTTGATAGGTTTGCAACAAAAAAGTTAGCTGTGAAAGGAATGGGCTGATTCACTTAAATATGCCAAGCATGCACTAACAATTATCTATAGTAACTATAAATCTGCATACAAACATAGACTGCCTATAGGACTGGTTTAATTGGTTTAATGTAAGATATCTCGGCATTAAATAACCCTTGTTTTGATTACACAGTGGTTTGGGGATATTATAAAGTGGTAACTTGGTGGAAATTGTGTTGTGAGTTCTGAGGCTAATTCTATGCTAGTCATCAATCTGCATGTTGTTAACCCACCAGAGAATGACTGCGTGGCTCAGCCTTGTACAACGCTTGACTCTGGTCAGGGTATGTATGTATGTCACAGCAACATCAAAACCACATCCTATGTTGCCCTAATTCAATTTAAAACTTAACCCTATACAGTGTTCTTGCCCTTTATTTGTAAATCAAATTCAGACCTTTTAGAGACTTTTGCAGGTTGCTTTTTTTTCCCCCTTTCCAGACTTTCTATGTTCTGATGAAACATTATGTTCCAGTTTTAAAGGTCATTAACTGTATCAAGAAAGGGGGGAAAAGAGTGAGACACATTACAGAGGCTGTGTTAGCGCACAAAATGGGATTTTGAACTAATTTAGAACCTTGAGTTTATATAACAGACACCATAATATTCAAAGCACGTTTTGCTTTTTTCCAGGACTTGAAAGGAGTGCCTTTAAATTCTATTCCCCTTTCCTGAACGTTCAGTACAAACCAGTACAAGAACCTTTCAAAACAGTGAAACACTAGGAGTACTGTCAGTGACGCGATCTTAAGAAAGAATTTGAATCAGTACCTCAGCTCAACTCGTCTACTCATACACACCCTGCCCCACAAATGCCACAAGACAAGTTCCTCGTCACTGCGAACCATTTCCATAATGAATCAAATGTTTTAAAATGCCCAAAACATTTTAGATCTGAATAAAAATTTTTCAAAAAGGCTACACATGTCTGATTTTACGACGCTGCTTAGGAGTGCAACTGTCTGACTGAATCATTTATGAAACCTGAAACCAACAGGCAGCGTGTTGAACAGGTTGCCATGGTGATGTTTGGCGGTTATTATTGTTTGTCTATACCCCTCAGTGATTAATGTTGACTCACTCCTGAAACTAAATAGTGTTTTTAAGGACAGGGCGAGGCTCGATCTGCTGAACAGCATAAAGGAAGTACAGAGAATATGGATTTTAACTCAACAATGCTAAGAATGAATGAAAGTGAGCGAGCATTATGTAAATCTATGTTTTACTGGATGCTAGCTATGTTAGCATTGTGTTGTTCGGCTATCCCATTAAGCCCAAATTTGGGGAAATTTAGCACCCTGTGAGCATTTCTTACATTTGACTGAACACATTTGACTGTATTTGCTTGTTTTTAGCTCAGAGTACATACAGAAACTCTGAGGAGTTGCTAACCAGGCTACTTCATGAAAGCTAATTTCATTAGCTTAGTGCTGGTTTGGAGTACAAACAAAAAAAATTTAAGGAAAGCCTGGACTACTAAGCACACAACTGTTAAATTATGAATACACTCCTGGCTAGGAAAGTGCTAGGGAAAAGGTTTTTTTTTTTTTTATCACAGAGAGTTAGCATTTATGTCTTATTTTCCTCTCAAGTGGAAATGTACAGTCATTTTCTTTTCAAGGCTAACAATTGAGTGCTAACATTTATCATTACTGACAGCACTTCTTCGACTGAATTGCGCCTCACGTAATTCACTTTGGATAAAAGCGCTTGTCAAAAGAAATCAACATAAACGCAGCCCGTACACAAACTACATTCGATTCATAGAATTATTCCACATTCTGGATATTTTTTTGGACGGTTTAAAAATGACATGTTCAGAGGTTTATGACAGAGATCTAGTCTTGTGCCATGTAAAAATGAATGGTCTCTGCAATTAAAGTAAAAAAAAAAAAAAAAAAAAAAACATGACAAGACCTCCATAGGCATTTAAAAAAGGAGAAGTCGATTAATGCCATCTTCTAAAAATGAACAGCGTACATCCTCAAGTTTGCGGTTTGGTGTTTGTGGGCATGAAGTTACAATCACGGCATTACAGGAAGTACAAGGCTTCAAGGCACGCACAAAGAAAATATAGAAAACTTATGTGTCCCTTCAGAATATATACTCTGACGGCTTATACGGTTAAATGGTGATTAATATTAGGACTGTAAATTAGACTACTAGGTAGTGCATTTCTGGATTTGGAGTCAATCACTAATTCATACTTTTTGTGCCTTTTTTTTTTTAATCAGGTCAGTCGTGTATCAGAGGCAGAAGATGATTTTAACCAGCATTTCAACCCTATGTGATCAAACTCGCACTGTGGGTGGTCATTACATTACAGGTCTGCTGTGCATTCTGGATATTACAGGTCTAGCATGAACATGTTGTATAGTAGTGTACTGCGGGCTGTTTCAGCATATATATATTTTTTTTTTTCAATTTTGCCAAATGAAACTTAAGCACCTGGCCCTGAGTGTGACACAAGTCGATCTTAAGCATCTATCTAACTGTACTTTATAGTGTGAAAGTCTGTATATTTTGTAAAGACAATACGGCAATTTTCTAATACACTGTGCATAATATACTAATACTCACTATACTAGTGATGCATTGGTCTTATTTATAATCATAAAGATTGACTTGCTAAGATATTTCATTTATTTTACCCCTAACCACATGCTGGATCAAGAAATTGACATGCATGTAAAACCATTTTAACAACCTCGCCAGCCTTTTACACACACACACACACACACACACACACACACACACACACTGCCTGATATTCTGTGTACGATATGTAGCTAAAAATATCTGTGTTAGGAACGAATACGAGAACTGTGTAAGAGGATTATGAGCAATTGGGCCTGAAATGATCCCATATACACACATGCATTGTGTAATTATTTAATTTAGCTTGTTCCTAATAGGTGATTGCAAAGTTGCCAGATTAAGATTTATTTATTTATCTATTTATTTCAAATTTGGCTGCTTTTGATTGGACTGGAGAGACAATGGACGGTTTTACATACTTTAAAATAAATAAATTAATTAATTAATTAATTAACCTTACACCGGGTTACAAAAATGGTCATTGGTAAAACCGAGGTGACTTGATCAGAGGCTCACCAAAACTGGGTTCAGTCAGCCTGTGCACGCTATAGCCTCAGAGTCCTGTTCTCGGAAGACAGGAGTACAACCCTGATGGGTTCTTCTGCTGTTGTGGCTCATGTGCCTCAAAGTTCAACGAGTTCTGAGATGCTTTTCTGCTCACCGTGGTTGTGAAGAGTGGTTATTTGAGTTACCCTAATCTTTCTTGTCAGCTTAAACCATCATGATGGTCTCTACAACTCTAGAACCTGTTGTGTGTGAAAATCTCAGGTAATCATCAGTTTCTGAAATACTCAGTCTGGCACCATCAACCATCCCATGGTCACAGTCACCGAGATCACAAGTCCGACCCCCGCCCCCACACCCATTCTGATATCTGATTTGAATATTAACCGAAGCTCTTGACCGGTATCTGCGTGATTATAAGCATTGAGATGCTGCTACATAAATGATGTGCAGATGTAGTGGGGTTCCAGTGAGAGTATAATGTAATCTGTATTTTTAAGCATGATCATACAGACACCATATAGAATACTTTTTTTTTTTTTTTCTTCCAATGGATTTAAAAATGGCTTCTATAAAATCTAAAACCATATTTAATAGGTTGAAACTTTTTTTTTTTGGATTATGGTGCAAGGACATTTAATTTCTCAGAACGATCACCCCAAAATGAAGCCAAATACAGAAAGATACCATATTTGTGTGCTTTTAACTCATGGATGTTCATTGTTCCAAACCTGATGATACTATTTCTTAGTTTGTGGCTCTAAACTCCCCTAAAACCATTGCATGACTGTGCATCTACTCGTCTTCTTTCTGTGTCTTAATCGTTTTATTTTTATTGTGCTTTATCAAAGGATTATCATTTATGAGAGCACCACAGGGCTAAACGTCCCTGGATTCGAAACTAACAGAAAACAATACATACTGTTGATGTGCTGAAGAAACTTTCTCCATAAATAACCATAAATTGGACGTTGGTGTACAGAACTTTATATGAGCATTAAAAACATCAGTTATTTAGTACGGGTGGGCAATAGAGCAGAAATATTTATTTCACAATACTTGAGGTCATCTTCACATGACACAATATATATCCACTCAACAACCACACTCACAGGAACACCTGTGGAAGTCTTTAGCGTTATGGTACACTATATTGTATAGTACAACCTTAGAATTGATACGTAATCTTTGTTGTCTTGCAGAATTCTAAATGGACAGCATTATGATAACAATAGATGTGCTGTCTTTTTTTCCACGCTATACTCAAACCAGATTGTAACTCAAGTGACTCATGGAAGGAGCATGCTTGAGGTTTTCCAAATATGTCAGACTCGCCAACGAGCTTCTACTCAGCACTCACAACTACTCTAGAACTACACATGCATATATTTTCTGTACTGCTTATGCTACACAGGGGCTGCGTCCGAAATGGCGTACTACCCTACGACACAGTCGGTGAAAAGCAGAACGCCAGAGGGGTACAGTAGTATGTCTGAGTTCTCAGTAGGCGAGAAACAATAGGCGAGAAATAACAAGATGGCGTACTGCTTAAGGCGAGATTTTGCAGTATGCAGCTGATGGACACTACGCGAGTCAAAAATCCCATAATGCAACGGGACTGGTGCGGACAGAAAAAAAAACGCATAAGGCAGTGCAGGCTCTTTTTAAGTATTAAACAGGACTTGTTTAACGATTCCCGAATAAATGGTTAATTTGTTGAAGGTTTAAACAAGAAAACAGCTGTCACAGCGTTTGAAACCTTTTTTATGATCTCTATCATGCCTTAGCCAGCCAAGCTAATGGTAGCAAAGTTAACCCCGCCCATATTAAATTATTAATTCAGTTAACTTTCCTGATGTGCATTTTGCCGTTAGTGCGGTTGCTTTAATCTGGTGGTCCGTTTAAATTTTTGTGTTTATGATGTTGAAGGTCACATGACAATGCCAACATGGCGGATGTAGTATGTATGGGATTGTACTCATACTACACACACATACTGATTAGTATGTACTGTTTCAATGGCCGTGCAGTAGGGACTGCATCGAATTCAGCATGTACTGTCACAGTATGTGATTTCAGATGCTGCCAGGGTCATGGGGAAGCTTGGAGCCTATCCCAGGGAACTCTGGGAACGAGGCGGGGGACACCCTGGACAGGGGGAAAGCCCAATGCAGGTCACAATCGCACACACACTCAACACTACGGAAAATTTGAATGCAAGTATTTGGACTGGGGGGGGAGGAAACCGGAATACCCGGAGGAGACCCCTGAAGCACAGGGAGAACATGCAAACTCAGCGCACACAGGGTGGAGGCGGGAATCGAACCCCCAACTCCGAAGGTGCGAGGCAAACGTCCTAAGCCACCCTGCCCCCTAGACGGATTTAATAAAAATAAAAGTACTGGTCTTAGAGATTTTACTTAAGGTGTGGCCCGTTTAGATTATACTTAACTTTATAACTTCAATGTAAAATACAGTACTTGAAAACACAGCAGGGAACAAACTGACAGGGTGTGTTCTAATAAAGCGAATTTCATTTGACAAGCTTGTTTTTTTGTGTGTGTGTTTTTTTTTTTTTTTTTGCTTTAGTTATCCCAAACCACGAAATACACTATTAGAAAGCATTTTTCCGTCCTAATGCATGCTACGGTGTAAAAACAGCCTCCAAGAATACAACAGTGTTCCCCGATGGTTCATTGATGTGGCCTAAATGTTTTTTTAAACACATTTTGACCATTTTTGGTTTCCATGTCAATGGAATAACATCTGTGAAACCATGCATTTAAAGTCTTATTGACTTAAATATGTGTAGTGAGGGGTGTACAAACTTTTGCATTATGCTATAGGTAAACTGGAACCACCCCAGTGAAAGGTACTTTTTTATTTTTATTTTTGTCAAGAGAGTGCATCATTCCACATAGTAAGTATAAATAGACCTAGTGTTATATTTACATACTGTGCAGTAACAATAAAACTTTACAGTAGATACTTTTTCAAAGTCAATTCCGTCTAACTTCTAAGAAAGAACTCATGAGCAAAGTTTCAAACTCAAATGCACACCAAAACATCTCGTGCAGAAGTTTGAGAATAACACATAACACCTACCCTGCGCTTTGGTGAGCACGAGCGCTCCAAAAAGTAAAATCCACACATAGAAAGTCATTTTTTTTTTGCGCTGTGAACAGGATCTCCTGAGCTGTGCGAATTGTAGGCACATGCAGAAGGACTTTATTCTTCCGAAATAGGTGTGGCAAATCAGAAATTACCCAACATTGCAGGGGCAACGAGTAATCCCAGCACTATTCTTCACTCCACCTCTCTGTGTAAAGCAGTAGTTTGGAGCACTGAGCTGACGCAGGGAAAATGTGGAAGGCCACAAGGATCAAAAGGTGCGTTCGAGGCGATGTCGCAACGTGTAACTCCTGCCTACAACCCAAGGGCGTAACCATGGTATGGACATTGGGGGGGGGGGATCTCCAACGAACAGGGCGGGAGGATATGCAAGTGAATGTAATGTTGTTGGTCAAAAACTGGAACTGACGTTAGCCTAGCCTACTTCGTGGGTGTGCAAATATCAAAAGTTAATTGACGTTCTTAAGAAGAAACCAAGCCATGGAATGATGCCTTCTATACTAAGCTAAGGTTACCTACTATTTAGGTATCTAGTTACTTACTGTCTGAAAAAAAGCTCGTATGTTCTGTTGCACTTTTCTACACGTGGCTGCGGTCTCCATTTCTTACAGACTGAGCTGCTAAAATATATCAACGAACTTGCGTTGAGTATGGGCGCAACCAAGTGTACAATGGGAGGGGGGGGGCACACCGATTTTCCTTAACAAACGGAAATATATTAAAAAGGAATATACATAAATGAATAGAATACATGAAGAAAAGACAGATCCGTTGGCAGGGTTCATTAAATGGGGACATATAGAAAATATTTTGTGCTGTATATTGGGTGGACAGATTGGTATTTCCTCAACAATGGGGGAGCATGACCGCCCCCAAAGGATGCATAGGTACGTCCATGCTACAACCTGTAAAAAAAAAAAAAAAAAAAACACCAAAAGTGTATTATATTTTGAGATGATTGATAGTTCTTATGTCTAGACTGAAGTCGAAGGGTGAACGTGCTTTTGCTTTTGCCGGACACAAACCGTGGAATAGCTTACCGATATCCCTTAGGGAAATTTCGACAGAATCGGAATTGAAATCAAAGTTTAAAAAAAAAAAACATATCTTTTGGCACTGGCTTACAATTGTTCTTAGAGTCTGAAGGTGTAAATTTATAAACGTGCTTTGATGTACATATTTATCTTGCATTGTGGTCTGTACAGCATAGCTGTATTGATGTACAGGTGCATGTCAAAAAATTTGACCATCGTGGGAAAGTTAGTTTTTTTCCGTAATTTATTCTAGATTCCTTACACATAAAGTGAAATATTTCAAGCCTTTTTTTTGTTTGAATCTCCATGATTACAGCTTACAGCTCAAGGAAATCAAAAATCCAGTATCTCAAAATATTACAATGAAGAATTTATAATACAGAAATGTCGACCTTCTGAAAAGTATGTTAATTTACACACTCAGTACTTGGTCTGGGCTTTAATCCTTTTGCACGAATTACTGTATCAGTGTGGCGTGGCATGGAGGCAATCAGGCTGTGGCACTGCTGAGGTGTTCTGGAAGCCCAGGTTGCTTTGACAACATCCCATTTATCGTGGAGAAATGAACTTTAATTAACTCTATTCAAATTTTTTGAGGTGCACCTTTATTTCTGTGCGGTTGTTTATCCATGAAGCAGAAATGTATTTGTGTATAATATATTTTGCAGACATTCCACCCAGCAAAAAAAAAAAAAAAAAAAAAAAAACCACTCAAACCCCATCCCACCCAAAGCCCAAGATTTAGGGTTAGACTAGTTAGCCGAAACAAAGACCAATCAGGATACTTTCACGTTTTTTTTTTTTCCACTTCACACCTCAAACATCCTGAGCTGGAAAATGACATAATTACAACTCGGCAATTGACACTTATTGCCCTAACCAGAAAATATATCATCATTGTGAAGCTGCGTGGAACTCATGCTGAATAATAGAGTTCTCCACAGCTAGGCAGATGGCTATAACAACAGAGATGAAAACAATTGCTTTTCATTGCTTCTTTCATTGTCTCATCTCTCATCCACTGATAAGATAATAAATGCATCTGAAGACCAGCATAATAAATGTAACGTGCATAATAAACGTGCAATAAACCCATCATCCAGAAGAAACTGTGTATGAAATCCAATCGCAAGTGATCACTGGAGACAGATGTTAATACCAGGTGTGAATGGGACTTATAAGCCCCTGTATGTTTGCATTTTTGTACCAAGACAGATTCTTTGTATTTGCACATGTGCTTGGTGAAATATAGTGATTCTGATTGTCAAATGTATGAATTACTCATTCATTTTAAGTACAGGGCAAAAGAATGGTCTCACTGCACAAACACGTCCACGTTCTTCTTACTTTTCACCAAGAAAGAGTATTTGTTATTCAGCACCTGTAATCGCAGGTAAGCTAATGTTAATGGGTTGAGTAGAGTATTTGTTTCAGTCCCCGTGTGTGTGTGTGTGTGTGTGTGTGTGTGTGTGTGTGCATAGTGCATACTAATAGGCCTAAATTACCATATAACTATTAGCGTGTATAATAAAACTCCATCATTAAAATCCAGTGAAAAAGTGTTTCACTAACAGGAAGTAATTTATCACTTATGCAGAATTACATATATCATTTAATTAATCATTTATTTGTTTTTACAGATACATCTGATCTTGGTAATAGTCACATTAGTGATACTAAATCGGGGGTTGGGGTGGGGGTGGGGTTATCTGGGAACAAAATTAATCTATAATCTGGAATTGTAATGTGGAAGCCCTGATATTATGTGTTGACAAACAAAGACTCGAAATTGTTACAGACAGACTTCCATTTGTACGTGGATGAATCTCAGGCGTTTTTGAACCTTATGGCCTTCCATAGCATAATGTTCCTGTCTGCTTCGGGCGTGTCCTGTGAAAGTTTATTTGTTTACTTCAGTCAGATCTTTCTGCCATTTCATTGCAGCCTAAATGCAAGGCATATGATGGCGTGTTTTTATTTTTCTCCATTTCATTATCTCTACCTGTGCTACACTCATGCTCTTTTTTTGCTTAATGTTATAAGCAGGGTATAACTAGAAGGACGCACTTAGTGACTCGAGTCATTTACTAAACGATTCCGTCACTGACTCGTTCACTGAGTTGTTCAGTTACTGCTGATCCATTTAGACAACAAACACCTGGTGCAAAATAAAACTAGTTTTTAAATTAATTTTGTGTTCTTTTATGATATGATTGTATGATTGCAGTTGAAGCTAATAAGACACCCCCCCACAAAAAAAAAAAAAAAATCATGTTAGTCATGTTATGGAGAAAACAGAAAGTGCAAACTCCTCTGATCTGAAGTAGAAGTTATTTTGCGGACAATTTTCTAAAATAATTGCGTTTCCTAAATGTGGGCGCATAAATTGTGAGATATCGACACAATCATCTGTGCAGCACATTTTAGTTCTGGACAGTCGACTGTGAATGACGTCACTTCCAAATACAAACACGCCCCATAGTACACTCCCACCGCCAGCGCTGATTGACAGGCTTCTGTGCAAGGCATCGGAAATCCAAATGCAAAGGGACTTGATATTCCGTTTCTCCATACCCGACCCAGAGGACGTGAAATAGTAATGGGGGTAATTGCTATGTTGATATGACAGGATCATAACTCATAAGACATGGGAAATGCAATTGCGATTGGACTTCGCGTTTGAAATTTGGCCGACGTGTGAACGCAAACGCAAACGGTAATTTGCATTTTCATTTGCATTATGTCACAATTTACACGCCCACAGTTAGGAAACGTAATTGCAAATACAGTTTGCAGCTGCTTTTAAAAATTGTCCACAAAATACTTCCATACTGAAGACTTTCCTGTGGCAGAAAACTTCCAGTTCCAAAGCGCTGACACTGGAGACTCCTTACATTAACATGAAATAAATGCCTTGTTACATTTTGTTTGTTAAATAACAACACATCCTTTTTAATCCATGTATTATTATTATTATTATTATTATTATTATTATTATTATTATTATAAGCCTTAGATTAGACTTATCCACCATTTTATGTCCCAGTCCCTCCAGGATTTAGCCATTTTGCGATTGCAGAAATTAACGCAAAATCAAGGAAACTCTTTTTTTTTTTTTTAAATTACCGCAGATTCTCCACGGATTTGCGCCAAGATGCTTCATGCGACAACATCACGGCGCACATTCAGCCAAATCCCTGTTCGATTCACATGCATCGAACATGAGTACAGCTAAAAGGTCTCATTTACCAACAAACATCGCTGTAAAAGGCTGTGCAAAACAATTTCACGCGATTGCAATTTCACCAATTAAAGCAGTTTTCCACCAAAAAAAAAAAAAAAAGCACAAAAAACTCCGCAAACTGCATCGCAAATTTCGAACAAAGCCGCAGCAAAATCAAGTCATTTTTTGTCCGCAACCATCACGGAACAACTTTGCGAAATCCTGTACGGACTGCTGTCCCCTGTGAATGAGTTGTAACTATAGAAATGGTAACATCTTAGATCGAGTGTGTTATTATAAACTACTGCTGTTATAGAAAATTAATCTACACCTTCACACAAGATTCAAGCATCCATCAGTGCTGTGGTCTAAGAACAAGGATAAATAATATAGTGACAATGTCTTCCTATTTCGGAAGGAGCATCTTTCACAGTCCTAATTACTGTGTTGGCTTGATTTGTGTGTGCTATCAGGACCTGGAACACGCGAATATGGCTTACACAGTTTACATAGATTTATAAATCACTGAGAGAAACATTCGAGACAAGAAGAAATTTGTCAGCAGCATCTCAAGGGAAGAAATAACTGAAGGCAGTGACTGCTATCAAGTTGCGTAAGGGTAACAGGGAGCAAAATAATGAATTTTCAGAGTTACTTGAATCTTTGGATACATTGTACAAGTAGAACAGATGTGACAGTTGAAAATTTGTTGGTTTTTTGATTCCAACGTTTATGTAAGCGATAGATTTTAATACATTTGTATATGTTTCTGAAGCTATAGTTTAAAGCCACGGGGGGAATGGTGGCTTAATGGTTAGCCTGCTTGCTTCGCACCTCCAGGGTTAGGGGCTTGAATCCCGCCTCCGCCCTGGGTGCGTGGAGTTTTTGCCGTGCTTCACGGGTTTCCTCCATGTACTCAGGTTTCCTCCACCAGTCCAAATACACGCATTGTAAACTGACTGGCATTTCCAAATTGTCCGTAGTGTGTGAATATGTGTACGATTATGCCCTGCAATGGGTTACCACCTGGTCCAGGGTGTCCCCTGCCTTGTGCCCCGAGTCCCGCGGGATATTCTCCAGGCTGTTTAACTGAATGTTTGTAAAACATTGCCAACTGACTTGCTATTTTGATTAAATATTCATTGAAGTACTTTATCCTGATCAGGGCCATGGTGAATCTGGAGTCTATCCTATGGGTGTAGTGCTGGAATACACCCTGGACGGGATGTTGATTCGTCTTAGGGTACTATGCACACACACGTTCACACATCTGGGAGCAATTTAGAGTCACCAATCCAGTAGGAGGAAACTGGAGAACCTGCATGGACACGGGAAGAACATGCACAAGCAGTTACCCAAGCTCAAGATCGAACCAGAGATTCTGGAGTAACATTACTCACTGCACCAGTGGGCAGGAGCAAAACTAAACCAAATGAATTTCCAGCCTCAGTATTTTAGTACAAGCCAGTAGGTGCTCAGATACAGTCATTATTTGTGTTTTGGTCTGATTCTGATCACAGTTTGGTTTGAACCTGGTACTTTAGTAGTAGTAGTATATATATACAGCGTTCATTTGGAGACCTGGGTCTGGTTTGAACACATTATCACCATTGTAGTGCACATAATTGCATAAAGACCTGTTGATTACTCCGGTTTCTTCTGACCCCTAGTGTTTGGATAAAGCAAACACAACACAGTGCAGCAGAACAGTGCGCCAGATCCTGAAGTGTGTGTTGAGCATCAGCTCATCTCCATCTCTCTCTCTCTCTCTCTCTCTCTCTCTCTCTCTCTGTGACCTTGCATGGGTGCAATCTCCTCAATCACTTAATCATCCACAAACCAACACAGCATTCATGGACTGTCCGTTGGAGAGGATTTACAGCTGAAGAACATTTGTGCATCGCTGTGCGCAGAGATGAGTTGATTGAAGAAAGTTCTTATCTTTCTCGTGGTCAGACTTTGGAGATTTGGATAGTTTTATTTCCTCAAAAGCAAAAACGCACGTGCTTTGTTTTGGTTTTGTTGACCGGATTGAGCTTCATTAGCCTATAGGTCACCTCGACCCCTGACGACGCGGTGAGCACCGGACGCGCAAGAGCGCGGGCAAATATATATATATATATATTTTTTTGTCTCCCTGACGCGCGCGCGTTGTCTGTTCCTCTGCAGCACGAGCACATCACAACGCGTCTTGGCGCGCGCCCATGCGGACGCCGCGGATTGGCTCCGAGCGGCTCGGCGGCGGTGGCGGAGTCTCGCGTGCGTCCGGCTCTCTTGAACGGCTCGCGTCCGCGCAGCTGACATGCAGTCCTTAATCTCTCCGGTGACCAAAGCGATCTTGGTTGCCTTGTTCATTTTCGCCATCTTGCTCATCCTCTACGTGATCCTGTGGTACATATGTCGTGACGTGGACTGCGACCACGGCATCTGATCGCGCGGATCGCGCGTGGGTTTTTTTCTTCTTCTTTAATGATTTCCTTTTTCTAGAGGACGCGAGCCGCCTTGGGAACGGGGATGACCCCGCTGTGGTGAGTGCACCATTCACCTTCTGCCACCAGCATTTCAGTGCATGCCAAATCAGAGCAACTCCACTGCACTGTTTAAAGATTTGATCATATTTCATATTGTGTGTGTGTGTGTGCTTTGGAGGTTATTTAATGCATGGTACATCCTTTCGAGCTCGTGCAACATTTTTCCCACATGTTGCTGCAAGCCGGGCACAACAAAAAGAGGGTCAGCCAGATACCTGCTCTTATGCAAAACGTTTTTGTTTTGTTTTGTTTTTTTCCCCCCCTCCAAATATATATTCTAGCGACATGCATGCATTTTTAGGCTGTATGATGAGAAGCCGAGCGCGCGCCTTTGATGCAGCTTCACCATAAAGTTATGCACAACGAGCGTCTTGTTCCGTGCCAAGTGTGAGTTCCTACAGGTGACAAGAGGTCGATGCTAGTAAAAGTGGAACGCAAATCTGTAGATCCCATTGCTTTTGCCATAATAATGAATTATGACACGGTTTGGAACCTCGAGTACCTGTCCCCCTTATGCTTATTAGCATGCCAAGGTTCGTGCAAGCGCACTAAATATTGACATTGCACATGCATCGAAGCATGGTACTGTACTAGTCTATACTGTTTAGTCCTGTAGTAGAGTATGCTGTAAAGACGGGGTGGGAAAAAAACAATCTCCAAACCGTGAGATACACCGGGTCTGTTCCCCCACCCAACATTGATTTATTTCCCCTTCATGCTGGAGAAAAACGTTAAGCGCTGTGACTCACCGATTTTTTTAATCCTCGCGCTATGAACGTGAGGAGAATCGCAAACGCGCTTTCGCACGCGCATCGTATATGCGAAAGTCGCCGCGTGAGGCAGCGGACAAACCCGTACGACCCGGCGCGTGAGCCTGGAACGGGCATCAGTGCAGTACCACACACACACACACACACACACACACACACCACATCAAAACACAAAACATCACATCCCAACACAGCACACCAGAGAGCGCAAATACAAGCGGAAATGCGCATACATTTTGCGCCGTGAAGGACGAATAGAGGGCATGCAAAACGGTTTGCACGCTTTTCTGCGCCTTTCTGCTCATTTCCCTTGACATCTGTGCAAAATGAACTGGTGCGTTGTTGAGTTTTGGTGTCTAAAAAAAGCAAGTGAATCAGCAGTTGTTGTTGTTGTTGTTGTTGATGTTGTTTTGGGTTATGTTTTTTTTCTTCCTCAAGTACCCTGGAGTTGTGTTCCTTCTGTTAGTGCGATTGGAAATGCGTTCTGACAGGAGGCCCTTAGATGCAAAGAAACTCTGAGAGGGAGAGATGCGACAGCTGTTATGCCATACAGCATTGACAAAGTGTGTGTGTGTGGTTTTGCGTGATGTCTGGCGGGCATGCAGTTCTGAGAAGCACGGCTCGTGAGTCATGACCAAGGTCAGCCTTGAAAACCATGCGCTCGTGGCCAAGCGAAATAAGGTTTGGGAAAGGCGGGATATGTTATGGAAGATCAGCGAGGCACAAACATATTTACAGCCCTGCGTGCCTTCACAATGACACAGCAGCATCACCAGGGCAAGAGGGTCACCCCAGATCTTCTCTAAACAATCATATAAAATGTGCAACGTTTCAGTTTGACAATCATAAACCCTATAAAAGATCCATCTCCCAGATTCTGAGCAACGTCTCGCAGGCGTTTTTCAGTTGCCACTGCGATGACTTGAAGCAGCTGGTGTTCAGATAACAGCCCAATGTCACGGCGAGACCTGAAAGCGATCTCAGAAGGAAAAGCCCTGTTTGCAGAATGCCACTCAGACACAAGGGGATCTCGCGGATGCTCCGGCTTCGTGCACAGTGTGGGAATTTGATTTCCAGCCTGAGCCTGCTGCGTCGTCTCCTTGGGCTTTCTCCCTGCAGTTTAACAGTGGAGCGAAGCTCTTCATTATGCATTCAGTAAAATAAAGTGAGACGTGAGCCACAACTGGCAATGAATTCTTGAGCAAAGACTTGAACTAAGAACTGGGCATTGCAGGATTTTTTTTTCTTTCTCGTTTTTTATTCAATACCATCATCAGCGCTCTGAATAGCAGCCAATACCTGATAGTGATCTGTTACTTCTTTATGCAGAACATCAGAGTTATGATGGCGACAAGCTTTAAGACAGGTTTCATTGTACATTGAGTTCATCATTGGATCAGGTGAACATCAAATCTCATATAATCTATGCTAACCTGAATAATTTAGAATTCCGAAAGGCTCTTTGGTTGTCCCTCTATATAGAACTGGGGCGGCTGTGGCTCAGGTGGTAGAGCGGGTTGTCCACTAATCATAGGGTTGAATCGGAGGTTCGATTCACAGCCACGTGACTCCACATGCCAAAGTGTCCTTGGGCAAAACACTGAACTCCAAGTTGCTCCAAATGGCAAGTTAGCGCCTTGCATGGCAGCTCTGCTACCATTGGTGTGTGAGTGTGAGTGTGTGTGTGAATGGGTGAATGAGACACAGTGTAAAGCAGTTTGGATAAAAGCGCTATATAACTGCAGGCCAATTTCCATTTAGAACTCTTACAACAGTAAGAGTTCTTTCCCTAAAACTCTTTTACGAGACTAAACATCCAGTGAACCCTTAAAGAAACATTAAAAAGCCCCTTTTTCTAAGAGGGTACCAATTATCAAGACGAGATATTAAACTCCTGAGAGGTTGTATGGATTGAGAAGAAAATAATAACCAGTAATTTGGACCATACACTCTTAGACCGCCCCTGTTCTTCATGAATTCATCGGTTAATTAAAGGTTGTTAGCATCCAAAAATGTGATTCATTTTGGAACCCTTTCTGATAGCAAAACACTTGTTGTAGGAGTCTGTACAAACTTTAAGGGTCCCTCAAGAGAGACGATCAAAGAACACTATCATGTTTCCTATAGTCTTATGGTGCAGTTGGCGGTTAAGACTCTGGGATACTGATCAGAAGGTCGGGGATTCAAGCCCCAGCACTGCCAAACTGCCACTGTTGGGCCCTTGAGCAACACCCTCAATCCTCTCTTCTCCAGGGGCGCTGTATCATGGCTGACCCTGCACTCTGACCCCAACTTCCTAGCATACGGGGGTATGCGATGAAAAGAATTTCATTGTGCTGTAATGTATATGTGACCAATAAAGACTCATTATCATTAACCCTATACGTTCTTGACCTATAGGTTCTTGAACTCCATAAAGCCTAGATCTAGATTTCTGGAGTTTTAAGCCAAAATATTCCCAATAGCAATTGGTTCCACCAGTTGGAAACCTTTGGTACATCTTCAACAGTTCCAGTGCTCTGATGTTCTAACCCCAGCTTTGCTCGAAGGCTGACATATACAGTATATGAAAATATTTAAAGGGAAAAAAATATGTAAAAAATTTTAAAGGGAATTTAAAAAAAAAAAAAGACTCCCAGGGAGTCTGAAGTAGAGGTGTGGATCAGAACTGGGATCCCGTGGGACCTGCAGGAAAAAAGGGTCAGATATGAAACTCTTGGGACAAAAAAACCCCATTCATTTACACATTTTACAGCATTCACTCATCCTTAATAACTGCTCGATCCCGAGGTGGTTTAAATGACTAATTTGTTTCTATTTTTGGAGAAAAAAATATTTCATTCGAAAATACTGCAAGTAGATAAAAAAAAACAAACAAACAAACAACAACAACATAAAAAAAAAACGGAGAGGACAGGATTGGTCAGAAATCCTTCATTAGAAGGAGTGGGATTTTAAAAAATGGTCCTCTATTCTGAAGGTTGTTGGGTTTTTTTTTTCTTCATTCCACATTGTTTGTAGGGTAAACGACAACGGATGGGTGGCGCACGATCAAAAAGCATTTTATCTACCTCATCTTGAGTGGTATAGCGGAACAGCAGACTGGCACTGTGCGCAATGGCAGGGTCAAAGTTGCAGAGAAAAGTAATTGTTAGAAAATGGCAGCTCCCAGGGCTGATCTGTTGCTTGAGGAATTGGAATTGAGGTTGGTGTTGCTACTGTTTAGCGAGCAAACAGAGTATGAGATTGTCTTTTCTAACACTTATCAAAGAGAGGTGGGAGAGGGGAAGGTATATACTTCCATTTCTTTTTTTTCCTTGTCTTTATGGTCCTTGTATATTCATATTTCTCCCACCAGCCTTTTTCATCAATATACGTACGTGGCCATGAGGTATAAACCAGGCATGAGCGTTCACTCTATCACTGAGAGATCACAAATTCAAATTGTCCAAGACAGCATAATTGGCTCTGCTCTCTGGTTAGGAATGGACGGCATTACTCTCATCCCTGTCAGTCAGAGTGACATCACCCAACCACATGATAACCTTTCATTACATTTTTTTTTTCTGTGCCTTTGAGCGCATCATTCCCTCTTTATAAAGGCAAGTCTTTCCTTCAAGTGAATATCCCTGGCTGAAGGAAAAGCACCGCTCGTCGCCTTCATCATGTCAGAGATAATTACTTAATCAGCATTTTATTGATTTCCTTATGATCACAGCAGGTGGCTCTTGGAAAAGCTAGGGAAGTCTAGGGAATGAGCTTGCCAAACGTCTGCCTAATACAAATTAGGAAAAGGTACTGACATTGTGTTGGAGCCTGGAATGGGCTGAAAGTGTTTAATCTAGGATCGTCTCCAAAAATTGTGAGGAGGGATTCAATGCCAATAATCACAATAAAACATTCTGTCTACAGATGTGCCTATTGCATCAGTAAAGCACTGATACATGGACGAGGTCAGTCTTTCTCTAGACCGTCGATCCTCCGAGTCTGGAAATGTATGACATGAACATTTCTAATGTTTGTGTCAAATTTCTCCAGCTTTGATGTAAGGAATAAAACACTTTATTGTTGGGGCATGCTGTTATAGGAAAATAATCAACGAGCAAGACTTACTCTGACCACACAAAGTTGATTATTTTCCTATAACAGAACCCCCCGAAATCTTATGCTACAGCAATTTTCCAAGGTTAACAATGTTTTATTTATTTATTTATTTTTTAAAAATGATGTCATACATTTTATCCAATTATTGTTCATTTTAATGTAGTGGAACCTCTGCAACACAGCACTGCGTTAGTTCATATTATTCCTTAGGCTGTAGCAGCTCCCTCACCGGCCTTTCCAGTGAGGAAGCTTTCCGTACTGATGACTTTCCTTGGGTGGAAAACTTTAAATTGACAGCTTTACGTCTGACTGTTACAAAGCGCTAACACTGAAGACTCCTTCCAAAAATACCCAAGAAGCCGCTCCTTACAGAAAATTCTCCATATCAACAATTACACGCTTCTTTTTTTATGGACTAATGTGGAGCGTTTGCGATACAGGTCTCTGTGTAAGTTGTTACTATAGAAGTAAAAACATATTAGAACATGCATTAATATAATCTTGTGAATAACCAGTATACCAGTGTCAGAGCTGCTGTTAGAGAAGATCGTTCAACACCTTTCGACCAATCAAAATCAAGAATTCAACAGGGCTGTGGTATAAAATAAAAACAACAACTTCCTCACATCCATACTGTTGTTTTGTAGTTTTAAAGCTCCTTTCTTTTTTACTTCTTGTGTATGTGTTTTTGATAGGAAATGAGTTTTTGGTCTGGCTTTGTTTCTGAAATCTGCTTTCCTAGTGCTGTAATAATTTCATTGCTTATAATAACACAGTTAGGGGCATTCTTTTAGGACAATAGTAATATTTCTCTCCCCCATCTCATCACCCATTCTGGCTGTTGGTCTGTCTGATTGCTTTGTAAATTGAATTTGCTAGAAATACCATTTTGGTTGATATAGTTTATAATCTCCCTAGAGGAAATTGCTCCCCCACAAATACCCCAAAGTGAAAGACAGTACAGTCATGCTCCAAGATCAGATGGGGGTTATGGCAGTCGTGAGGCTTGTACTGATAACCTTCTGATTCCTAAACGCTGAAGATGCTAAACAACTCTCGTGTATGTACCTTCCCTTTGGCTTTAGCAAGTGTAAAGACATGAATGGAGGTTTAGTAGACCAGTGCTTTGCCACCTAGTCTCATAAATAAACATACTAGAGACTTAGATAGGCGACAAAAGGCACACACCACACCAGCACTCATATACTATATGGTCAAAAGTATGTGGACACCTGACCATCCCACCTCGTTGAGCTTGTTGGACATCCCCATTCCAAATCTATGGGCATTAATATAGAGTTGCTGTTCTACATCCAGTGTTTGTCTATGGAGACTGCATGGCTTTGTACTTGATTTTATGCACCTGTAAGCAATAGTGTTAATCATAACGGGTGTCCACATACTTTTGGCCATATACAGGGTGTCCCAAAAGTCTCCATACACAGAGGGCTATGTTTGCCAGCACCACGTGAGTCGATGTTTGTGGACGTCCACTTCCAGTCTTTTAGAATTTGGAAAACTAAATATGTAAAAAAAAAAACAAAAAAAAAAAACCCGCATTTATCCTAACCGTATCTCAAATAACTCCGTAGTCCCTCTGTAAGTGCCCTACGTAGGGTAAGTATTACCGTCTTTTAGTCCCTACGTAGTGCACTGTGACTCCAAAGCGGAATCATTCAGGATGGAGCCGGCTTCAGGTCGGACTGTAAACAGTGAGACACTCCGGATAGCGCTGTCACGCTGCGCGATGTGGCGGCTCTTCGCCTTCATCCTGCCGGTTATCAGGCTTTACTTCATCGGTGTGAAAGTGCTCATCTACCAGCTGCTCCACAAATCCTTCACTTTACCAGGTTAGAGGTTTGAAACCGTCTATGGAGTGTTTTTTCCCCCCCGCTTTTAGTTTTTGTGTGTGCCAAAGTTCAGCACTTTGCTTTAATTCCTAAAGAAAAAGAAAGTTCAGAAGCGAGTTTGATTGTCACGTGGTTTTGTTGTTGTTGTTGTTTATTCATTCTATTTTAGTCTAAACAATATTCTCATTTTTATCATGTACAAATGTGTAAAAGTGTTTAGCTTTTATCTTATATTGTCTCACATTCCTCCTAGAAAGTGACAAGCCACCATACATGAAATGTTAGAAAATATTGGGGTTTTTTTTTAAAAAGAAAAAAAGGTAATATATTTATATTTATTGCTTACGTCCGAATCATATTACACTCTTATTATTATAAGTGTCAGACGTTGTAAGTGCTTCGGGATTATCAGTACACTGCATGTAGTGAGGGAGAAAGTTTTGGACTTTGAACTTTTGCCAAATGGCGTATAGGTGAATGATAACTACAGATTATTGTAGTTATTATTTTGTTTACAGATCTTTTCTTTTTCCATTTAGTACTGCCCTTCAGACGCTCAATAAGAAGACGAAATACTAGCAATTTGATCATCCTGTTCAAAAGTTTACACCTCCCTGGCTCTTAATGTATCATGTTGCACAGTGTTAAGAATGTGTAAAGGGTGTGTAAACTTTTGAACGGGGTAATTTTTTTAAATAAATTCAGCTATTATCTTGTCTTAGGGGTGGACTATATGTAAACATCTGTTATGTGAAAATAGCTTATTCAGGACAGGACTAAATAAAAAACCAACATGGGATTTTTTATGATCCGTCTTATTTTGTTAACGGTATTAAGGTTTAGGAGATTCTGCAAGGGGTATGCAAACTTTTGGGCACAACTGTATCTTATGACGTTAACATTGAACAAAAAAAACTTTTATTAAATGCGATATTTACAGACGTTTTCCTGCTCTGTAAGTTTTAAGTAAGATATGGAAGAAGAATCAGCGATGGCATGGTGTGTTTTTTCCTCTTAAACCACAGCAATTCACCGATTCAAACAATTTTATATTTATTAAAGAATGAGACGTCATACTTTTTTTTTTTTTTTTTTTTAAATCCAGTTAATATTTTTGTCTTTGTTTATGGACAAATTTTGGCCATGTTCCTTTCATCTTCCGTTTAATGAAAGGTCTTTATGGAGTACTGTTTTTAAGAGCAATTTTAACGTAATCACATTCGTCCTGTGTTGTTTCTTGGTCTTTAAAGCTCTACTGGGAATGTAAAGGGCAGACAATGTAAAATATTTTTTGGCACACTATTTGGGGTAAAAAGAAAACGCGACTAATGTGTCGTAGTTATTATTGCACGAACAACCTCTGACCCAAATCCTGAAGAAATATGCAGTTAAGCCGACTAAGTCTCTGAAGGAACGAATGGTTTTTGGTGAGGTTTTGCACTTTTTTTTCTTTCATCACAGAGGAGGTATGATGCAGGCTGATGATGAAGAAACTGATCTCGGATCAGCATCAGGTGGCATGTAGGGGATTAAACGCACTACACAATGGACGCTTGTTCACGCGCGTTAGTCAAAAGAGAAAAGCTGAAATAGCTGGTCGGAACAATCAGTCAGCACAGGAAGATTTATATATCTGTGTTCTGTTATGGTATACACCAATCAGCCATAACATTAAAACCACCTGCCTGATATTGTGTAGGTCCTCCTTGTGCTGACAAAACAGCGCTGACCCGACAAAGCAGGGGTATCTGGCACCAAGACGTTAGCAGCAGATCCTTTAAGTCCTGTAAATTCGAGGTGGGCCCTGCATAGTTCGGATTTGTTTGTCCAGCACAAATCCCACAGACGCTCGATCGGATTGAGATCATGACTCTTTGTCATGTTCCTCAAACCGTTCCTGAACAATTTTTGCAGTGTGTTAAGGAGCATTATCCTGCGGAAAGAGATCACTGCCATTAGGGAATACCGTTGCCGTGACGGGGTGTATTTGGTCTGCAGCAATGTTTAGGAAGGTGGTACGTGTCAAGGTAACATCCACATGAACACCAGGGCTCGAGGTTTCCCAGCAGAACATTGCTCAGAGCATCACACTGCCTCCGCCGACTTGCCTTCTTCCCATAGTGCATCCTGGTGCTATCTCTTCCCCAGGTAAGCAACACACACGTAAACATGATTCATCAGACCAGGCCAACTTCTTCCATTGCTCCATGGTCCAGTTCTGATGCTCACGTGTCCATGTAGGCGCTTTCGGCAGTGGACAGGGGGTCAGCATGGGCACTCTGACCGGTCTGCAACTACACAGCCCTGTACACCGCAAGCTGTGACGCACTGACATCTTTCTATCAGAGTCAGCATGAACTTTTTCCATAACCACTGCACACCGGGAACACCCCACAAGACTGGCTGTTTTGGAGAGGCTCTGACCCAGTCGTCTAGAAATCACGATTTGTTCCTTGTCGAAGTCGCTCAGATCCTTCCTAACCTATTTTTCCTGTTTCCAACACATCAACTTTGAGAACTGACTGTTCACTTTCTGTCCCCTTCACAGGTGCCATTGTAACCAGATAATCCATGTTATTCGCGTCACCGGTCAGTGGTTTTAATGTTATGGCTGATCGGTATAGATCAGAGAAGAAGAATTCGATCTTGCATTGGACACCATACGCTCCCTTCCTTT
Source organism: Ictalurus furcatus (assembly GCF_023375685.1). Classification (NCBI taxonomy): domain Eukaryota; kingdom Metazoa; phylum Chordata; class Actinopteri; order Siluriformes; family Ictaluridae; genus Ictalurus; species Ictalurus furcatus. Next base: position 15,596,695 of record NC_071280.1, read on the forward strand.
GATTTAGTGCGAGATATCCAATTATCTCTGAACAACAGAACAGTCTTTAAATCGAGTTTAGACTTGCCTTACTGATGAAACGTTGTCCCCGAGGACTGCGGACATTGTGTAATTTGTGTTGCATAGATGTCTTCCTCTGAGCTGACTCACCAACGCACGAGCAGTTAACTGAGTTTATACCATGTTATACCACGTTTATACCACGCTGTCCTTGAATTCTTGAATCTGATTGGTCAGAAGGTGTTGATTAATTTTCAATAACAGAAATACCGCTGTATTTCAAATCACAGGTTTACATTAATGCGCTCGTTTTGTAGTATTACGTATATACGTTATCGTTTCTATAGTAACAGCTGATTCACAGGACGGAATGTAATAATAAACAGATTAAAAACGAGTTATTTAAGAAAAAAACTTTCTTAAAAATTGTTGGGTTTTTTTTTGTTTAGGACATGATTTTTTTAACATTTGTGGTAACATGACAAAGCTGCTGGTTTTTTTTTTTTTTTGTCTTTAACTTCAAGAGATAAAAAAAACTGTGAAAGTGTGCCGTGCCACCAAAATTCCCATTCGAAGTTTTGTCAATATGATCTGTCTAAAACGAAATCGAAGCTGAGTATCGAAGCCTATATACTTACACGTTCAAAACCGTTTGGATTCAAACTAACGTCGAAAAACTTGATATTCAGTTTCGTATAAAGCTTAAAAATTCTAATCAGATTCTCGGTGTCACAAACGTTATTTTCAACTCTGCTGGCGGTACATCCTGGCTACAGCTACTGTTTCCTGCTTGACCCTAAAATCTCATTGAGACGACGCCTGCTGCATGAGTCTGTGGAATGATGCAATTTCAGACAGACACAGACACACACACACTTTTCAGTTCCTTTTGCAGAAGTCCCAGTGAGATGGACACCGTGTCCTTCATCAGGAAGCCGAAACGTAGCATCATTTTTTTTTTTCTCCCTTAATGATTTTTTTTTTTTTAATCCTGTTCTCTTTTTGTCCTTTTCCTTCTGATCAGTTTTGCCCAGACAGAATGGGAGGGTTGCCATAGTGACGGGAGGAGCCAGAGGAATGGGCTATGAAACTTCTCGGCACCTGGCGAGCCTGGGCACGCATGTGGTCATCGGTAACACATCACACTCACTCAGTCTCACAGTCTCTCACATCAGATATGTGTGTCGAGGACATGCCCTTTCTACTCCACTCACAATGGAAAGAATTCCTTCACAACCCTCATGTTGTGTAAGAAGTAACCTTAACTGATGCTAGCATGATGATCGAATGCTTCGAAAAGCTTTCAGTGATTTTCCCTCTCAAGTCCTGCTTGCATTTAGACTTGGATCTTGACTTGGACTTGGCTAGACCTGGTCTTGGACTTGACAGTGGTGGTCTTACCTACAGCCATAGCTAATCAATATTGTGTATGTACTACGTTTCAGTTCATTTCCATTAGTTTAAGTTTGGAAGTTAAGTTTAAAAATAAAGTTAAACATCCTTACATGATCAATAATAGTACAGTTTGTTAACGTTAGCTAGCTGTATTGCTAGTTTATCGAGAGCTGAGTTTACACTTGCAGTGAAAGTGATTAGTGGTTTTGTTTGTTCAGTGTCAAATATATTTGACAAAATAAATATTATTACTTATATTAGTAACTATAATTATAAAAGTACTACTGTGAAAGCCCTTACTTTTCGATTGGGCCATAGTAGTAGTAGAAGTAGTAGTTGTTGTTGTTGTTGTTGTTGTTGTTGTAGTGAAAGCAAAAGTTACACCTGTGAAAGCTACTTCTGGCAGCAAAAACTCAAATGTGTGAAAATGGCCCATTGTTGATATGGTGAATTGTTCTGTAAGGAGTTGTTTATTTAACATTCTTGGAAGGAGTCTCCAGCGTCAGCAGTTTGTAACAGTCTGAGGTAAAGCTGTAAGTTTAAAGTGCACCTATTATGGTTTTTCAGATATTCCCGTTCATGTAGTGTGTTATATACGTAGCTGTTTGTGAATGTAAAAAGTCTGCAAAGTTTCAAAAATCAAAGCGCACGACAAACGGGGTTATTGACTCCCAAAAGAAGGAACCGATTCTGAACAGCTGAATCGAGTCGTTAGTGAATCCAGACTTATTTCCTGTACTAACCTACGTAGGTTCGTAACAAAAAGCCCCGCCTCCGGTCTCCATCGGCTGCATGCTGACAGCGGTAGACCAATCACACTGGTCAGACTGGGACATCTGACCAATCGGAGTTTAGAATGAATCCTTTAGAACGGATCATTGAACGAGTCGTTTGTGACCCTGGGAAAAAAATGTAATGCTGCAATTTAAATCATGAGCACGTTAAAGTGTTTTTTGACCTCGGATGCATGTAAATCTATCGTATGAGACCTTGAAAACACAATTAGGCAGGTTTCAAAAACCATAATAGGTGCACTTTAAGTCTTCAGGACAGATGAGTTTGCACTTTCCTGTTTCAGTTGTCTTACTCGAAGAGAGAGAGAAAAAAACACGAAAAAAACAACAACACGAAAACAACTTTAGGACTGGAGATATATAGAACAGATGATTATATTAGGGGAAAATCCTACAGTTATTTATTTATTTTTTTACTTTTCAGCCAGTGCGAAAAGTTTCAGTAACATGAGGGAAAAAAAAGACGGTAGAAATTCAGTGAGAATAGCTCGTGCTTGAACTGTTTATTTCCTCTCCTCACATTTAAATGCAGAGAGAGAGAGAGAGAGATGGAAGCACTGAAGATTTTCATGTTCATGTCATATTCCTAACAACACGTGAGGTTTTACTCTAATGTCCTCGGGACTTCACATTAAAACCAAAAAAAAAACAAAAACAAAGTCAAACTCTTGCCATGAAGGGTTATAGAACAGAAAAAATAATTGATTCGAAGATCCAATGCAGTTCTTTCTGGAAGGTTTCAAAACCTTAGGCAACAGTACCAAACATGAAAAAAACATCACTGGCTGTCCAACTTTCTCCAAACTTTCCAAAATTTCTTTGTCAAACTGTGTAAAAATCGACCATCCTCAGCCTCATCGTTTCTGTAGGAATAATTCTGGAGGAACTTCCTTTTCACTACATATGCTCACTGTATAGGAAATAACACTGAAATTATTTTATACTTTCTTTTCTATATTTATCATTTATTTAACGTTTATTTTTGTTTAAAGTTTCTTTGTGTTTGAAAATTTGTTTGAATCTTTTTCGGTCATTTATTTTGTTTGGAATTTCTTATATATATTTTTGTGCTTGGAAATTTTTGTATTTTAAAAGTTTTTCTTTGTATTTTTTTTTTTTTTTTGGTGAAAATGTATGTATTTTGATCATTTTGAGCATTTTTGTTGTTGAAAATGTTATCGTATTTTATCATTTCTATGTTTGGAAATTTCTTTATATTAATTAGAAGATTTTTTTGTGCTTGGAAATGTATGTTTTGATCTTTTTAATGTGTTGATGTTTTTGAGAAGTTTTTCATTCATTTGCTTGTTTTTTTTGGTGTTTGGAATCTTTGGTGTTTGGAATTTTTTTTTTTATGGGCATTTTAAATATTTGACTATTTTATTATTTTTATCAGCATTTTTAAATTCATATTAAAAAATTCAACTTCAATTCAAATTTTGTCAATTTTTTGAATTTGAATTTAAAAATGCTGATTAAAAAAAAAATGTAAACACGAAATTCAAAAATAATAAAATGTTAAAACTGTTGATAAAAATTCCTAAACATTCAATCCAATTCAATCAAATTTACGTGTTTTGTGAAATTTTTGTTTGGATATGTTTGTAGTAACCTGTTGTTGTTTTTTTTACTCCTCCAGCTGGAAATGAGGAGGAGGAGGGTCTCGTTGCGGTGAAGAAGATCCAGAAGGAGACGGGACACAGGAAAGGTACGTTAGCACAGTTCAGGTCAGATACTACACCCGGTAGCAATGAGCAAGACGCGCATTAAATTTCACTGTGTCCAGAAAATGTGAAAGGAATTCTTGGGGATAAAATCGGCTTTGTATTTATTCTCACCTATCCCGAGTGGTATCGCTTTTTTTCATTGGCACTGTTTTGCTTTCAAACGCACTGGAGAACCACATTTGATGAATTTTCTGCGAGAGGAAGGGAACGAGGAAGACAGAAGTAGCAGGAGGCAGGAAGATTGCGTCCGCGTGACAGAAAATGGGAGTAAAACGCTTGATAAATGTGCAGGCACTGAAGAACACCGTCCCCCGGTCAGACGCATTGTCATGCAGATGCGATATGGATGAAGGCGTCCCCTTTATCCCCGCTTTAAACTCCTACCCATCCGCCTTCTTTTGTCTCACTGATTTACTGTCAGCGCCTCGACATGCCACCGATTTCTCCAAACTAAACCGAGAGAGAGAAAGCGCGAGAGCCTTTAGTGCTTAATCTCTGTACAGGGAGCTTGCACTAAACAAGAAATGAACATGTTTGCTTTTGACACGGCATATCCGGAGACAGCTGCTGTCTTCTTCCGTGTGTGTGTTTGTTTGTGTGCTTTGTCCCCTGTGTACTGTGCGATCCATCACGTTGGCACGCGGCGACAGGCTAATGATGTCAGTCAGTCAGGTGAAACCACCTGTAGTGGGAAACTGTGCTTAAACTGCCAGCGAGAACCACTCGTCACCTTTGCAAGGGGATGTGATTCATTACAGAGAGGCACAGAGGTGGGACATGCTAATGTTTATCCTCTACTGTGATTATATACAGAGATTAGCATCGTGTTAATGGTTTATGCAGCACTGGGTGGTCTCTGCAGGGTCCGTTACGGATCAGCTATGATTACGGATGCAGGATACCGGATAAAAAGATGTCATTATCAATCCAGACGCATGAATCATGATCTTGATTATGGACAACCAAATGACCAGACATAATTTCGATAAAATGACCAAAGAGTACAAGTAATTTATTTTTCTTTAATTAGCTGATACTTGATGTAAGCACAAACAAACATTTCCCGAAAGAAAACGGTCAGAGTAACATAGAGGATCCAGTGTTTGTATAACCCTTGTGGCTACTTGTCAAACACTGATAAAGAGTGGGATGACCTTGCACAAAGATGATTTGTATGCAGCTCTTGGCAGTTGAATGGAAAACGATGTCCTTTTCCGAAATGGCAAAAGGGAGAACCGCAAAGTCAAATCCTCAGCTTTGTACCTTAGAAGAAATGATAATATTGGCAATACTAGGTCTTGACAATGACTCAGAGACTCAATTTGGGCTGTGTTCTAGTGGTCATGAAAGAGAGCCAGCCAAAGAGAGCACCTGAGCCAGAGAGTGCCATCTTTTGTGATTCTATCTCGGAGCTAATACTAAAAGAAAACGAGAAAGGACATTTAATACTTAAAAAAAAAAAAAAAAGGAAAGAATTTTACACCAACTTTGGTCGTGATCTGTCAGAAATCTTCGTTCAACATGCAATTTGAACGGATTCGAATGAACAAGGGCAATGCGATTGGATTTTATTCGATTTCACACAATGAAGTCTTAAGGGGAAAGTACTAAGGCTAATCCAACACCTTAACTTTTGCAACTTGAGTATTAAACATTGAGTTGTTCTACGATCGCATTGGTTCCTCAGCAATGGTCTTTGCGTGAGCAACTGGTGTTAGCAAATTGGCACGGAGAGTATGTTTACTACCACTCAATAGCCAACCATCACAATTCCCACTTCCTTGCTGTTTGACAGACTGCGAAGTTAGCCCATCAATATCAGGAGTAACCCTAGGCCACCTTGCAACAAAGACCATGGTGGTTGCAAATCATCTGCATGTTCACTGCCAAGACCTGCTGAGTCAGCTGATTCAATTCAAGAATCTGGGAATGTATACACGTGATTGGACTGCATGGTTTTGAAAAATAATCAACGGTATGCGTGAATCCACCGGTGGTACAGCTCTGCAGGTCTTTCAGGAGCTGCGTAATGGGACTGCATGTCCAACGCCAGCCATTTCCAGTGGCATGCAATCCCATTTTGGGTTTATCCCAGCTATTCTGCGTGGCATGGTGGCACAATGGGTAGCATTGCTGCCTCTCAGCTCCAGGGTCCCCGATTTGATCCTGATCTCGGGTTACTGTGTGAGCAGAGTTTTTCAAGTTCTCCATGAGTTTCCTCCCTCCTCCCAAAACAAGCCTGCGGGTGGACTGTCTGCTCTAAATTGACCCCGAGTGTTTGAATGTCCCCTGTGGTGTACTGGTGTCCCACCCAGGGTATATTCCCACCCTGCGCCCATACAGTAGGCTCCGGATCCACAGCAACCCTGATCAGGATAAATCGGATACTAAAGATGATTGAATTATCGGATAGGTTTTGTCGCCGTGAGCACCGTGCAGCAGTACCGTGCTCAGTAAATGTACAGTTTTGGAGAACCCATCCTTTGATCTTGGCGACAGTATGCAGGAATCTACCAGAGCTGCCAGGAGGTGCTTGATGGAACCGGGGACTGTCGGCAAAATTCCTACAGGTTAAGACGCCACCGCCAAGATGGTCGAGGGGGTTCATATATGACAGTCATCTAAAAAGTGTAGCCATCTCATCCACTGACGTATGCTAGAATTCTTGTGGTCCAATTCTCTTGTTGCCACCTCTGTGATTAGATTCTGTGATGTTCTGTGTCACACTGGAAAAATCTTGCAGCTCCCAAAGCTTAGCCTCCTCCACATGGTACGTAGAAATATCTGTGTAAAGCGGTGAGTGACTGAACGAGGGCAGTCTGCTGGAAACACACACACAAACACACAGATCTATACCATCACAGAGCCTTTGTGTCAAGGCAAGGCAGAAACAGGAAATATTGGTGTGACATGTAATATTAAAGCTCCTTGTCATTGTGTTACAGGTACATTACCTTTTTTCTTCCCCCCCCCTTCACTTTTCTTTCTCTGCTTCAGGTCAGAGGAACTTTGGTCTTGCATGTTACTGTTGAAACACTTCTGATGTGACATCCACCGTTAGCATGGAGTTCCCATAATATATGATGGGATTTACATAAATGAATCCTAATATGCGGTATATCTGATATTCCAACCACTGAGGTTAATTGACAGATGACCTGATAATGAGAATACATTTAACCATGCACGATATATTTCATATATAATTTTTGTCTGCTTTGGTCTACCACACATGCCTAAATATCCCTATATATATATTTTATTATATTTTTTAAGTCACGCTGAGATTGTGGTCAGAATAAAGCCTTTAAAAAATCTGAATAATCATTTGCCTGAAATTCCGCTCCCTAGTTTTGCGATTAATAAAATAATAACTTCACTGTTGCGTTTATGGAAAATAACTCCATATGGTTTTTTAAAAATTATTATTACAAGTAGGCATTTGGTGTGTGTGTGTGTGTGTGTGTGTAGTCGTTGTGTGTGTATTCAGAGTATGTTTGCTAGCAGTCATCTGGTCGTTGTCGCAGTGAACAGACCTCGGCACAGTCGGCTTTGTCCCTGTGCCCCGGTGAAGCCGGTGTTTTGGAAAATGGCCACCGAGGACCCCTGTGTGTGATGCAATTACTTCAGCGGTCCAACACTTATCAATCACATGCTGTGTGTCAAAGATGCTACATACACTTTTTTTTTTTTTTTTAATCTGAAAAATGTGTGTCACGTGGATATACGTCCTTCCAAAGTGCCAAACACGGATATTACGGTATGTCAGAAGCATATCGATAGAATCCGTCCGTAATAGCATATTTATCGGCCTGACCTTGATGATCCGCTCCTGTTCTTTAATCAGATACCAAGCGTGACACTGCAATCATGACACGAGGGAGGAGGAGTGTAAGAAACCCTTCGTCCTCTCTTGGATTTTATGCCTTTCATCGATTTCCACTCCAGTCATCCTGCACCGAAAGACAAAGAGAGAGAGAGAGAGAAATCTTATCACAGCCATCCTAACTTCAATTTACCAATCTGCCAATGTCCAGTCATCTCTTCCTCCTTCTCATTTCTTTGGAGAATGGCTCTCCATCCAATCTGGCTCGTTTTCAAGACAAAGCCACCACATTGGCACACCTGTGCCTGTCCCCGTTGCCAGGCAGAAGTGGCATCTCACACACACGGGCATCACATCAATGGTGTGTGTGTGTGTGTGTTTGTTTGTTTCGCTGGCACTCTTCGAGGAAAGAAGATGTCTTTGTCGGTGTCAAGAAATGGCAGGACGCCAGTCATAGCTCCCACCAGCTGGCACGCTGGCAGACTGTTTCTAGTCTTCTCATTACTGTCTCTGGCACCTACACTAGGATTGATGAGGCCGAGAGAGATAACGGGGTTTCTGCGATCGATTGTCCCAATCCACAAGCTGGGCCGTATATTTACTTTATAACGAGGCAACCTGTCAGACCGTAATGTGGAGAAAACGCAGTGTGAGGTCAGAGAGTCATTTTTAGGTCTTGAATTCTCATCCTAATGGCAAAATCTGCAGGTTTGACTTCTTAACCTGTACGAATCCTTCCTAATAAGGGGTGTGACAGTATATCACATACTGAAAACAAGTCTTATTCTTCTGTATGAGATTCATCCTGGTCAGGGATAGGTGGTGGCGGAGCCGAAGTCTATACCAGGAATACTCTGCGTGTGAGATGGGAATACGCCTTCTGGTTCATTTCAGGGCATCATACACGTTCACATATAGGGGCGATTTCACAAAACCAATCTACCGCCCATGTTTTTGGAGAGTGTGTGAGGAAACCAGGGGACCTGGAGGTAACCACAAGGACACTGGGAACCACAACTGGGAATCCTGGAGCCGTGAGGCAGAAACGCTACCCACTGCGTGACCATCCCACCTTCTTCTTACCACTGGGAATATTTAATATGTATGTGGTCCAAGAGGATAAAACACCTCAGGACGTGCTGTGTGTAGGGTCACATCACACCATCCCATCATTGATTTATTTTCCTATAATAGCACATCCTAAATAGCTTTATACCTTTTGTTATAACATCATCTTGATGTGCGTTGAAACTGCGCATGCAGCTGTGAGATACAGTGATTAGGGTACATCGTTAGGGTACAGACCCTCAGTTCATCTCCGATTTGGAAAAGTAGGCGCTAACTTCTTGACTTCTTCTTACTCAAGACTCCTGAACTTCTCACACTGTGTTTCATACGCACGCTGCTGCCTCACCGATACGAGCCAGTTCAGGATTCGCTCTCAAAATCTCTCTCAAGCCACCGGAGCGAAGTCGTGGAGCTTTGAGAGATAAGAAAAGCGTGGAGATGAGAGAACGAGTTCACTGGCTGCTTGGAAAATGAACAAGATGAGAGGCACTAAAAGGGACATATTTAAATTGTGTGTGTGTGTGTGTGTGTGTGTGTGTGTGTGTGTGTGTTGTGTGGGATTCCTTGGCAAATCGTAAGAGGATTATACATAAGTACATAAGTATGTGAATGGGAGCAGTGGTGAGGAAAGATTGGCTTTGAGAGAAAGTGAGAGAAAATGAATATCTGATGTTTTTGCCGTAAGGTTTAGAAATCAAGGGTCTGTCCGTTTTTATTTGATGTTCGCTCAGACGTGATCGTGAAGTGGCTACAACGAATATAGAGGTTCGCTTTATTCAGCAGTTATAACCTCACCCCCTGGTGTACTAGTCACCTTATTAAGCATTTATTACAATATTTATAAGAGCAGCTAATGGACTGTCAGCGAGTGCTTTTACTAAGTAGAATAATCGAACGTGTTTGGGACATGGGTGAGCGTTTTTGCGCTAATGAAGGGTTGCCAGATTGAAGTCGATCTCTACCCGCAAAGAGGGCAATTAGTGTAATGTGCTTGGTAATTACAGTGATTGCGTGACTATAATTAGTTTAATTATGCGGTTGAGTAGTCGGCTCAGGAACCGTGCGTGCCGTGCCCAGAGCACGATGTCGACAAGCTGATACTTCAGATATGTTATTATGAACATCGGTGAATCTAAATAGTCAAACAGCTGTATGCTGCTAATATGAAGCATGATCATATAATACTAGCGTATTAATCGTATATTGTAGTAATATGATGGTAGTGTTTGTTGGTGTATAAAGGTATGAAAGAGTTATAGCTGAACCGTTTATCAACAGTGTGGCAGTTTTGGGTTTTTGTGTGTGTGTGTGTGTGTGTGTGTGTGTGTGTGTGTGTGTGTCAGTCCTCCCACTACTCTCAGTGAATATATTTTTGTTCTCCTTCGCTTCCTTCTCCAGCGATGGATAAAGTAGATTGATAGCTCGGAGGTCCCATGAGCTAAAAAGTAACCAGGGAGGGTGTATTGTCTCCTCAGGCAAGGATGTCCCATAGAGACATGCTGTATGCAGTGACTGATTCAGGTGTTGTTGTTGTCGTTGTTGTTGTTGTTGTTGTTGTTTTTTAACAGATAGCTAGATTACTGATTTGAATGGTTCCAAATCCAAAGTTTGACTTTATGCTTCATGCTATTGTTAGTGAAATAGTCATTTTTGGTGTGAAAAGTGTCTTTGTAAACTAAAGCCTGTCCTATCAGGAGTGTCCTTCATCAGCCAGAAGGCACCTCAGCATGTCCAAAAAAAATATGAAATGACACTCATACTTGACTTTAGCTATCAAAAGTTTAACGTGACATATCGAGTCGTTTTAGCGCGACAGCAAGGAGGCAATTAACGTCATGGCGTCAGATTAAAATGCAAATTAATATAGCGCTCGACGATTGGCCGGCGAGCGATACGGTTAATTCATTTAACGTATAAATTACAGTCTGTGCTGACAGGCAGGGGAGGAAGAAAGAGAAAGCGCATTTCAAGGTCATTTCGTCGTGCTGCAAAATGTCGTTTTAGTCGGAAAGAGAACGACAGCGAGAGACGAGGAGAGAGACGGGGAGAGAGGTGTACAGTATGATGAAACCAGGGAAGGCAGCGGAGTCTGATGTGTTTGATTTTGATTAGATCGGTTTAAAATTTTCCAAGAAGCATATCATGAGGATCATTTACACACGCAAATCTTTAACCATCAAGGCAGAAAGAACGGATCGTAATGTGGGGGGATTCCATACTGCATTGCCATTTAACTGGATTGTATTCGTTATGGATGCAAAAACGATCGAAATGCCCGAAAATTTATAATCCGGTGGAGAGAATAACTTCTAACAAGTGTGGAGGAACTTCCTTCATGCAGAACGCTTTCTTCATTTCAGACCCCACTTCAGACTCACACTAATTTTCTTTAACTGTTTCAGTGCAGAATTTGAGTCATAAGTGAAATCGTTTACTTCGTACTGGCGTTTTTTTTGCTCGTTCTCTTCTCTTAAAGGGTGCCAATATTTCCGGAGTGTACGTCAACTTAATTACGCCTCGGCTGTAAGAAGAAAAAACACTCACATGTGTAGGATCTCTATGAATCCAATAGGGTTCCTTACTAATAGATTTTTAATTAGTATATTTACTAAATATTTTATTTTATCGTATTTCTTTTTTTTTCTTTTTCTTCATTAATTTATTCATCTTCAGTAACCGCTTTATCCTGGTCAGGTGTTGGTTCTAAAGCCTACGCCGGGAACACTGGGTGCAATATTATTTTATTTTATTTTATTTTATTTTATTTTAAATTGAAATGAACATCCTTGGAGCTCATATCTGGATCTAAGCATTCAAGGCGATCTGCCATATCAACCTACTTTTAGACTGGAACGAAAATAAATCGCCCGAGGCAAGTCAGTTTGGGTTTTTTTGGCTGTGATGAAACTGAAACCTCCCCCAAATTCAAAACAAAGATGTGCTGGAAAACAAGTCACAGAACCCCGTTAGTCCATCTTTCCTCCACACACGTTTTTTTTTTTTTTTTTTTTTTTGCCAGCTGTATTTCCTAGCAATTCTCCTCCATATCCTGTCATCCACAGAGGCCTGGTACAGGCTAAAGCTACCTATAATCCACTCTGCGTCTAGAGGCTAGCCACGGCACACACTTTGTAATAAACGACCTCGTTTCTCCTCAGCCATTGTGCCGTGTGTCAGGGGGAGCGAACCTGCCAAATACCAGAATTAGCATAACATGAATAGCTAAGGTAATTAAAGCAATGATGTGCATATAACTGGAGAGGTGAAGTGGTGTACTTTTTTATTATTATTATTATTATTATTGTTTTGTTTTTTTTTATTTTATTTTTATGAGGTCACAAACAGGTGCTAAGCATCTGAATAATGCACAGAGTAAGTTGTATTTTTTAGTGTGTAGCTGAAGAAAGTCCCTACAAATTTATCTTACAGGCAACAGAGTTGCCAAACAGTTACTGTACTTCACATTTACAACATTTATATTAGCATTAAAGTCTTCACATATCAATCAATTTGTTTAAAAAAAGAGTAATAATCCCTTATAAAAAAGCCTTTCAAAAATATTAATTAATCCAATAGCTTTATTTCACCAGTTATTCTGAGTAGATGACTTTGCTAGCTAAGTAGTAGAATGTTTTGTGCTAGCAGTGACTAGCTGTTAGCTAGCTACTTTAATGCTACCGCACCTGTTAGCTGTTGTCCTTTGTTACGGTCTAGTTTTTCATGCGTACATAATTGCAATTTGTATGAATTTGTTCGTTTATTTTTAAGTAGTTACTGCCAGTGATGGGTCGCTTGCCAGCTAGCAAACGTTAGCTATCTAGGCTAACATGTCCTGTCAGGACTTCTGTATAATTTTACCCCTAGTGTAAACTTGTTGCACTTACCCTATCTTGCTGATAATATTCATCAGTTATGTTTTAACAAAAGTTAGGAAAGCGAGATAATAAGACTGTAGACAAAAAAAAATACAGCTCTGTCATGTTACCAAGAAAAAAAGAGAGCAAAATTCTCTGTTTTTAAGACTTTCCTGTGTTGGAAAAGTTAAAGTTTTACCTCTGACACTGGAGACTCCTTCCAAAAAATTCATTTCTCCTCATAGAAAACGTAAATATGTCAACAATTTCACACGGTTTATGTTCCATTTACGTGGAGCATCAACCACACAATCCCTGCGTAAGTTGTTACAATAGAAACGCCGACTTATTAGAAAGAACCCATTAATATAAACCTGTGATTTGAATTACAATCGGAATTACCGTTTTCGGAAATGAATCAACACTTTCTGACCAATCAGAATTGAGAAATTCTTGACACTGTGTAGCATAAGTAACGTATCAACTGTAAACACGTTGGACAACTTGATTGCATGGAACGAGGAAATAATTGGTTCGAATACAAACAAATCTGTTTCCTCGTTTCCTGAGGCAGCAGTCGGCCATGTTTATATTCGTTTTTTGTCTCGCGCTCTTTAGCCGTAGTTAACCCTCATCATAGCCTTTGACTCTTTGTGGCCTTTGACAACTGAGGCGTGTCCGCTCTGGTAATTGTGTAATAACTTTCACTGCCGTTATTAGCTCAAAGGTCCCTGCCTGATGGAATGAGCAATGTGACTAATAAGAGTTGACACCGAGGGCAAGCTTTTCTCTTCCCCCAACAACAGAGACATACGGGAGTCTTCAGATTGTATAAAACGGTGGGTTTCGCCCACACGAATATCTTGATCTTAGCATGATCGATATTAAGCAGGCTTTGTAAACGTTGTGTCAGTGTAAAGAGTTAATTTGACGTGCAAATCGCACGAGGCTGGTGATATAAACAATTTACCGTATTGATTTTTCCATTAGAGAGGGCATCTGTAGAAGGCGGAATCTCACACAGTTCACTGCAAGCCTTTGCATCCCTCCTGTTATTGAATGAAAAAGAAGCTATTTTGCACAGTTTCTACTGAATAGCACTGAAAAACTGCTCGGCGGGTTTATAAAGCAAACAGGTTATTAGAGAACATTGTTATCACTTCCATCCAGAAATGGAAACGCAACCTTTTGAGGGTCGTTTCTGAACATTTCGGTGTCCCTAAGCGATAACACTCTCAGCTCTCCCCAGCCCATACCTATCATATTATTTTGTTTGCAAGAATGAAGAGCTGAACAAGAGACTAGATCTTAGCAAGCTCTAGATTGTAGCTAGTTAGCCACTAACCTTTTTCATCGACAAGCGGAAGCAAGAAAGCAGATAAACTCCAATTAATCACCATTCATTTCTTATCAGAGTTTAGAGTACGCTTCTCCTCATTTGTGTTTTCGTATATATACTGTACATCTATATGAACGAACGCGTCATGATCACCGCTTCTTTGTGATCCTCTGACGTTAGTTATCTTAGTTACGTCAATTGCAGTTTTTATTCTTTTTACACCTTTTGACTGCCTACATAAACCTTTTCACCAAATGAAAATCAAGTGTGCTTTTTCGCCTATCTGTTTTTTGAAAAATCATGGCGTCCCCTGGTGGTCTGGAGACTTTAAGTGAACATTTACACCACTTATAACAATAAACTGTCTTCTTTTGAATTGATTTCTCTCCGCCCGCTCTCCCCACTGTTAATATCTTACGATGCACTAGACTACTTTACCATTTTTGTTACTTGTGATAAGGAACGTCGGTGAAACTCAACAGATTAAACGTCTTGTTGCTTTTAATTACATTTCATCGTCCTCATTTTATCCTCAAGGTTGTGCAAGCGTTTACACTCCACAGTGGCTGTCCTGATTGAAATGCCTTGTCATTTAGATCCCAGACATTTTAAACGAAGTGCAAAGAACAAACTCGATTGCTTAAACAATCCATTACTTGGAGTTAAGGAAGTTAAACATCTCAGGAAGCATTTTTTGGACCAGCTGTAGTTGGATGTTTTATCCACACAAATTTTGTCCGCAGTAAAAAGCTGATGAGCGATTCACCTTTCATGTGCGGTTTAATTGGAAATCTGCTTTGATCTGAGACCCAGAGGAACCCAGAGAAAGGTTAGCGGGTGAACCGCTCCATTGAGAAGTACACGTGCGTGGCTTGATGACTTTCAGCCGGTACGCAGGATGACTTTTTGGCTTTAAACTCTGGAAATGTGAAGCTTGGTATACTGTATCTACTCTGTACGCATGTGTTTATAGTGTATTTTTTTTTGGATTTTGGGAACAAAAATGGGCATCTGCATGAAGGTTTAGGTATATGGGAATGCTAATTTGGCTTTGGTGGTAAAAAACTTTCTTTAATCATCTGAATCTTGCATCTCTTTTACGTTTTGCTTTTTTTTTTTTGCCTTCAATTTTAAACTTGCCATCTCTGTGTTTCCCAGTATTCAAATTAATAAACATATATATATATAAAATGTTTTCAGTCAGGTGATTAAAGCAGTGGCTTTAAATGGCTCAATTGCGTTCTTGTTGATATGGAAGGCCATTCTGTTTGAGCTCTTTGTAAGCTTGTAGAATAAATGGCACTGTATTGATTTAAATGATCGATGGTTGGATATAGTCGCATTAGTAATGATCTTGTGGTGCACTTCTGTTTGCAGTGGAGTTCATGTACCTGGACTTGGCCTCCTTGAAGTCGGTGCAACAGTTTGTGCAGAGATTTAAAGCCAGGGGTCTGCCTCTACACACGCTCGTCAATAACGGTACGTAGCCCTAACGGATCGCTCGGCATCATCCGTAAAGTGCAGCTACACTCACAGTAAAATAAAGTTCTTTAAGGGTTCCTTGGGATTCTCCTTCACATCATTTTCCAAGAGAAGTTTCTCAAGATCCTCAAGAAACTGAAAGACTGAAAGAATTCACAGCTTGTTGAAGGGGCTGTATTTTAATGGAAGCTCCTTTAAAGGAAGTTCTTTGGAAGTTTCTCGAGAAGATCAAGCCTTAACGGTGCTAGATCGATCGTTTGTTTGTTTGTTTGTTTGTTTGTTTGTTTTAGAGTGTATTAAACAGAACGAGCGTATCGTCAATGTGCTTTGCAAGATTTTGGACCTAGAAGTTTCGCTGCTTGCTTGTTTTAATCCTATTGGAAACCATGGCCTGGTTTTCAGTATCAAACCTCAAAACTTCTTTAGATTCCTAAAAGGGTTTTACTCGGACTCTTTTGTAGAAGAAAAAAACTCTCTTTTGTAAGGTTTTTCAAAGAACCTTTGAGGGCATTCCCTTAAGAGGAACTGAAAGACCTTTTAATGTGCTTTCTTTTATATTATTGTTATCTTTTTTTAAATACCCCCCCCCCCAAAAAAAATTAAACAAAACTACAAGGCTCAGCACTTGAGCACTCAAGTGATAATTATAAGAACACCTACAGTCACCCTGAACTTGTCTTTACTCTTCTATACCCATTATACTGTAGTGATTTATAGTAGCACTATCTGCTGGCACCCAGAAGAGGACAGGTTCCCTTTTGCATCTGTTTCCTCTCTTAAGTTTCTTCCTTATGTCTTCTCAAGGCATTATGCTCAGAAGCTCAGTGATTTTACTACTTTCTTTAATGAAAATATCATGTATTGCAGACCATGCAGCACTGCTTGACTGGTGGGCAAATGGAAGCTTTTTTATATGGTGTATATACTATAGTCTGGTTTTTTTTGTTTTGTTTTTCTTAAAGTGCAGCCTGAAGGGGTTCTTTGATTTGTCCTTTATGGGAACCCTTTAATCTTTTCGTGTAGATCCCATCAACAAAGGGTCTCCTTTTCAGAAATGGTTCCAAGTAACAACACCCTTCCAAAGAACCACTGTGAAACCAAGGAGTGTACATGTAATTTGATTACTTGATGAGAGGAAGGGTGTAGGTACATCTGTGTCATTTTGATTTTTCCATTCATATATTTATGTAAAAGCAGCACGTCAAGCTATTTAATATTTAACGTTAAAAAAAAAAAACAAAAAACAGATTTTCCAAACAATTTTCAGGTGACTTTAAGGCCTTCACAACCTCATGCCAAAACCCCAGATGTAAACCCCAGGGCAACTGCTAACCCTTCAGTCTGAATAAAGAGCTCTTGTCCAAAGTGCCTGTGGAGTTCTTTCAAAAACTGTGCCAAAGCTTTCAAAGTTAGCAAGGATCACAATTAAGAACTGTCCACCCTGGCGTTTTCAGTAGAAATCCAGCTCTCCTGTGTGTGTGTGTGTGTGTGTGTGTGTGTGTGTGTGTGTGTGTTTTTGTTGTTTTTTTTTTTGTAAAAGAGTCTGATCCAGGTCCTCGGGGCCTTAGCGGTCGTTTGTTTTTAACTAGATGGCTCCTATTTAGCATCCCTCCCCAGGGAGTGTTGCAGACGACAGGAACAGTCATACTCCATCCTCTCAAACAGGGGAGAATTAATAATTCACTCTCTCTCTCTCGGGCTATCTCTCTCTCGCCCTCACTCTCCCTTCCTGTCACTTCCTGCTGAAGGACAAACGCATCTGTACCGCCCCATTGAGGGTCTAATGATGCGGAAAGGTCACTGTTTGACCCCTGAGAGCCTCATCTGCAGCACGAAATCGATACGGGTAGCCATTTTGACCCGTCAGTGGATGCAGATTCTGTTTTTCTTGGGAATTCCACAAACACATGGTTTATTTTGCACATGGATCGTCGCGTCCGAACCGACAGCTCTTTGTATAATTAAACAGAGCATAAAGCTTCATTTTAATATTGGTTTTAAATACATAATCGGACGGAGCGCTGCTGTAAGCCTGATTACCATGTGCTCAAGGGAGCCAAGCAGTAATTCTCTGAAGAGCACAATTATGATGGAGCATATGTTGTAAAGCGGATGCTCGTTCCTGAGAACAGGTCGTGCACAAAGACAATTGTGGGGGCTTGATCTTTCTCCCGGATTAAGCACTGTTTATCCCCATGCCATAATGACTTCTCCCCTGTGTCAGATTATCCAACACTCACTATTCATAATGGAACCTTGCACATGTTGGTTTCCAGAGAGTTTACGCCTCAAAGGCAGAAAGGTTTGGGTCAAGGTGACCGTGAACGCCTGCGGTGGTCTTGATACCCTTTCACTCTGTCATCACCAGGTGAAGAAAACCGTGAATACATTTTCAGAGAAAGGTACACTCTGAATAAAAGGTATATTGGTTGTCATTGGGATGGTTCTCTCAAGGTTGCATCCCTTGTACTTTGGTACATCTCTTTTACCTAGTGAATGCAGTGTACCTTTAAAACTCCCAGGCGGTTTCTGAGTGGCACAACAGGAAAGCATTCACCCTATTGTCAAGTGATAAGTGCCAAGTGAGTTCAAATCCCAACAATGCCACAGCCATTTGTGGCTGGGTGCCAATGGAGCAAAATTGGCCATGTTCTCTCCTCTGTCAATCACAGCAACACTAGCTGTTATATGGCAGGGGGATGCTGGCAGGTGGACGGGAATTGGCAGGTGATCAAGTTGGGGAAAAAAAATTGTGTCGTAATGGACGTAATTAAACCCGCAGGGCAATGGCTGAGGTAAAATTCCATTTTCAGTTCCAGTCTCTTTCAAAGCATATTCACAAGTATTATAACTACTTGAAATTTTGTTCATGTCCGTTGTGGCATTCTGGAGATACACAGCTTCGAATTGGGGCACCTGGAGGCTCATTTCTCAGGAACCAGAGAATGCAGATCTTTGGGGCCAGTTCTGAAGCATATTAATGAGCATTATAAGCATTTCAGCTGCTGTCTGTTTCAGCTTTCCAGTGATTTGTGATTTGGAGTCCCAGGGGGGCTTGTTTCTCAGGAACTAGATGTTCCAGAGCTTCGGGTGTAGTCATGTTTGAAGCGTACTTAAAGGACATACCCCTGAGGGTCTCACCACAGTGACAAGCAATGGACGTTTACTCCCTTTTTTACTTCCTGTTAAAGGTACTTCAGGGAAAGTTGCAGTATTGATTGTTTTTTTTATATTTCTTTAGACAAAACCACTTCAGCCTCAGCAATTGAACAGGCGGAATGTCTCCTTCTGGAAGTGCTAAATGGGTCAATGACATGAGAGGGCTAGTGCAACAATCTCCCAGAGATATCTGACCCCCTCCCTCTTTCCTCCTCAGATGCCCTCTTTGGCAGCATCTGATAATCTGACAGATTTTTACAGCCACTTTAGTCTAGAGCCTCTTTCCCCCTCCTATGGCTCAGAATCTGTACAAGTAATGTAGTTTGCCACATCATTTATGTTAGACCAGTGTTTTTTAACAGCCCTGGTGCTTCACTGTTTATTATAGCTTTAGAGTCTTATGGCAAATCCCCTGCAAATATAACACCCACTGGCTGTGTATAAAATGATCTATGAAAAACAATACATCTCTATGCGCTGTACCCATAATGCAGCTGGTAATTTTATGCTTTTCTGAGATCATACTAGAGATTGTTCTGCATTTTCCACACCTCTAGCTGGTGTTATGCTGGTCCCGGAAAGGAAGACAGAAGACGGATTTGAGTTACACTTTGGACTGAACTATTTGGGACACTTCTTGTTGACCAACTTGCTGCTTGATGTGCTGAGAGATTCTGGGCAGAGTAGGGGGTGCTCCCGCATCGTCACAGTGTCCTCAGCCACTCATTATGGAGGAAGACTTGACCTAAACGACCTGCAGGGCAGGTAACGCAAGCTTTAATTCTCAAACTGATCATGTAAAACACGTCATTTATGTCTGCTTACTCTTGAACTAACAGCATTTACTGAAATAACAACATTTAGCGCACCAAGATTTTTGGCAAGAGATTGAATTTACAGATACCAAATGAAATTCAGTTTGCTTTCTTTTAGTTGATTATATATATATATATATGTATATGTATATATATATATACAGTGCATCCGGAAAGTATTCACAGCGCTTCGCTTCTTCCACATTTTGTTATGTTACAGCCTTATTCCAAAATGGATTAAATTCATTATTTTCCTCAAAATTCTACAAACAATACCCCATAATGATAATGTGAAAGAAGTTTGTTTGAAATCTTTGCAAATTTATTAAAAATAAAAAACAAAAAAAGCACATGTACACACACATATATATATATATATATATATATATATATATATATATATATATATATATATATATATATATATATATGTGTGTGTGTGTGTGTGTGTGTGTGTGTGTGTATGTATATATATATATATTGGCCATTCACCATTTAACATTGATGTGACAGTCATTCAGCCTTATTAACTTGGATTGTTGTTTGTTCTTGTATAACCTGGGTACAGAAATTACTGTAAAAAAACAAACAAACAAAAAATACCAAAGATGAAGGTCAAGGTAAAGGTGTACATTATCCATTGTTCAGCTTTTATAATTACAGTTAAAAAAAAAAAAATTTACAAGCATGCTTTTCCCCGAAGTGTGTGATTGGTGATTGGTGAGCGAGTGCATGGACATAAAAAGAAAATAACATGTTGTCCATTTTCATCTCATATCATAATAATCATTTTATAATCCAGAAAAAAAAAAAACAGTCCAGCAAGAAACACTGCAGTCAGATTTGCAAGTCTGTGAAAATTTTACCTACAAATCACAAATATTCCAAAGCTCAGTCTCTAAGGTTTTGTCCTTGAGTGTCATATTAAACACTCTATTATTCCTACACCGGTCCAGACACACCTGGCACCAGCAGCGACCTGGCAGTTCAAAATGCATCATTTTTTCATTCGCTTGTTCTTCCCTGGTCTTGTTTTTATTGGTTTTGGGTCTGAGAGATCTCCTCCTTCCCTGCAGCTGCATATTGCTGATGTTCCTTGCCGCTCAAGGACACAATGACTATAATTCTGCACGCACAGTTGAGCCTTACGTGTCTATTGATTGACTGAATGTTTGCCGGCTTCCCACAAGAGCCGACTACAAACAGAGTGTCGCAGCGTAAATGAAGGTAGAGTTTTCCGAGGAGTCGGTCTTTCTGAGAAAGAACAAATGAATAATTAAGATTTGCAGCCAGTTCTCTATTAACAAGCAAAAAGAAAAAGTCAAATAATCGAATTTATTAACTGAAAATGTTATACTATTCATTTAACATGATGCACGTACATCCAGACACCAATGATAGGACATGGTGTGGGCCTGAAGATCCTATTCGTGCTAACTTTCAACCCATGTCCATCAATCTAAAACCATGTAGAATATGTTTCGTAGGGTTTCTGCTATATAGTCAATAAAAAATCCGTGCAGGACTTCAAATGCTTCTTTTTGCAGAAGGTGTTTAAAAAAATTTGCGAAGCAGTTTGTGTTTTTTTTTTTTTTTTGCGGAAAACCACTTGAACTGGCGAAATTGCAATCGTACGAACTTGTCGATATTTGTTGGTAAACGAGACGTTTTTGCTGTACTCGTGTTCAACACACGTGAATCGGAGAGAGTTTTGGCCGAGTGCGCGTTGCGACGACGTCACATGACGCATCCGAATATATGCTTCATTTTGCGTTCATTTCTGCGATCGCAAAAAAATAAAAATAAAATAAAATTTACGAAATCCTGGAGGGACTGAATAAAATTGGACTATTAAGAAGCGCGCAATTTTACAAAAGACTTTTCTACGTCTCTCTGTTTCAGGTCGTGTTACTGTTCCCATGGAGCGTACTCTCAGAGTAAACTGGCCCTGGTGCTTTTCACTTACCAGCTACAGGAGCGGCTGTGGGCTCGAGCGGATCCAGTAACGGCTAACGCCGTGGACCCAGGCATGGTGGACACGGACTTGTACCAGAACCTGTGCTCTCCTGCTCAGCTGGCCAAAAAACCCGTGGCCAAACTCCTCTTCCGGGTGAGATGAAGAAAAAAACACGTCTCGTTTTCTCAATTGGAAAAGCAGCATACTTTCTACTATTCCTATAGTTATTAGCTCTAAAAATTCGGTACTCATTTGATATTCATTGCTGTTTACTCTGATATTATATTACCAGACCTGCCTATCCTGATGCATTTTTCTGTAGGAGCTCTGGAATTTAATAACAGAGTACACTAGTACAAGTATCCCCCCCCCAAAAAATACACCTCACCTAAGCAGTTTCAGTTTTTCAGACTGTTTATGACTGGGGTCTCATCTACTTTATCTTTCCTCTCAGGGCGTACAGCACAGGCAAGTAAAATAAAGCACAAGCAATTGTTTTATCGCTGAGATTTCTTGAGGAAAAAGACTTCACATTTATTTGAAAGAACGATGTGGATATAAACCAATGTTATGTTCGGTCCTGTTATCCTCCTCAGTTGGTATGAAGTGTACCTGGAACTAATGCGTTTAAAACGGTTACACGGCTACGTTCTTACTTTATTATCGATAAACGTGATTTGCACAAACAGTCACAAAGCAATCACTAACAACAACAGAATTTTGAGAATTTCTTCCACGTTAAGACAAAACTCGAAGGACAGCATCGCTCTACTTTATATACTATTTTCCTATACATCTGTCCTTGAACACAGTTTTCTCATCACTGGCATAAGGTTAGCAGAAATGGCTTGTACTTGGGATTGGTTCCAGAACTCGGCACAGCTCGTTGCCCATCAGAGTTCATTTAGTCAGCTCCAGAAATATTGGCACCCTTCAAGAGAATGGGTGAAAAAATGTGCACAGACTTAATTACAATTTTCTATGCAAACAATTCAAGAAATTAGTTATCTTTTGGGGGGGGGGGGGGGGGGTGAACTTGAGAGTAGAGTTTGTGTAAAAGGAAAAGCACCTGATACCCTGATAGTGTAAAATACGGTGGTGGAACGTTGATACTTTGGGACGGTTTTGTGGTGATTCGGGGCTTTTATATAAATTGATAATAGCATCATGAATTTTACAAAATACCAGGATATTTCAACGTAAAGCCCAGTTGCCTCTGCCAGGAGGTTAAGACTAGAACCGAAATGCAAAACAACACAGAAATAATTGTCAGGCTTTGGATTGGAATTTGGGTGAATATCTGGATCTTAACTGAAGAGGAAACTCAGCATGCACAGACCTAATGTTTCGAATGTTCTGCGTAACGAGGCTGTCTAAAATCCCTCAACAGTTGTCTCAAATTTTGTTAGAAATCGCAGGAAGAGACTCAGTGTTGTCTTTACTAAATATTAATTGTGAGGGGCAAGTCATTTTGAAACATTAAAAATACTGATAAAACTATGCAATAGTTGCAAACAATTTTCTAAAAAAAAAAAAAAAACCTTTTCATTTTAATTTATTTTTTAGCCTTAAAGGTTCCGTTCAGCACCCTGCAATGTGTTTCCTTATCAGGGAATTTTCCATATAGGACCCCTTTTAGAAACTAAGAACCTGTAACTATCCATAGAACCCACGAAGAAACCTTTCAAGTCTATGATTATTCACAAACAAATATTACCAGGTGCATGTAGTGTTAGTTTTTGCTCAGTTCCATGAAGGGTGCCAATAATTTTATTTTACAAGGAATGAAGCCATGAATAGAATGTGATATTGTGTTTGGACTGACATGGCATGGAAATAATTTGATTGCAGCATTTGTCTCTATGATCCAGCTCTGTTGACCAAATTTGTTATAATCTGATAATGATTCTTTAGAGCCTAGGACGTGACACTGTTCTGTTCACTTCTAGGTTTTTTTTTTTTATTATTTGTCTTTTTATTGGAGCATTTGTTTTCGTGGCTGTCAACAAGGCCAGCTGGTCCCTTGGAATTTATCTTGAAAATCTTATATTTGCCCGCCGTGATGTGTATCGAGGTGAGGAATAATTGGATGGTATTATATGTGTGCACATCAAAAGAAAATAAGTGTGTGTGTGTTTGTTTGTAGAGGTGGGAGGTGCGTCTGTTTTTCTTTGGGGTGGGGGGGCGGGGGGTGTTTGCTGGTAATCATAGGTGACTGCTTCACCTTTGAATGATTCAGTAAAATGAGCGAATATTATTCGTTTTTCCATGCATAATGAAGCCTGGTTTCAAAATAGGTAACAATGAGGTGATTATGCGGACATGAAAGGACCCTTCAGAGTGGCTAGCAAGCCACCTGTCATTCCAGTGGCCTTCGGATTAAAAGCAAAATCACCTTTATCGTTCTCATCCGAATTTAATTTCCGTGAAACTCCTGCTCTTGTCGAGATGATGAGCACAGATATTGATTCATTGGGAAGTTCATTGCCATGGTGATTTTCCTTTTACGCACATGGCTCATGTGGAAGAGAAGGGGTCAGAGTATCCACATATTATCCTGGTGGGCCTTGCTAAGCTTTGCATGTCTGAGCATCAAAGTGTAAATATTACAGAACCTCTGGATTTATGGAGTCAGGGTTGTAAAGAATCAGCAGTTCAAAATGATACTCGGAGATGATTCAGTGATTCAACACATCTCATCTCAACGCATCTCATCTCTAAGTCCCAGTGAAGGAGGTGTGTCCTCTGATTCAGTCTCAGTGAAGGAGGTGTGGCCTCTGTGACAGTCTCACTGAAGGAGGTGTGTCCTCTGATTCAGTCTTAGTGAAGGAGTGAAGGAGGTGTGGCCTCTGTGACTCAGTCTCAGTGAAGGAGGTGTGGCCTCTGTGACTCGTTCTCAGTGAAGAATGTGTGGCCTCTGTGACTCAGTCTCAGTGAAGGAGGTGTGGCCTCTGTGACTCAGTCTCAGTGAAGGAGGTATGTCCTCTGATTCAGTCTCAGTGAAGGAGGTGTGGCCTCTGTGACAGTCTCAGTGAAGGAGGTGTGTCCTCTGATTCAGTCTTAGTGAAGGAGGTGTGGCCTCTGTGACTCAGTCTCAGTGAAGGAGGTGTGTCCTCTGATTCAGTCTCAGTGAAGGAGGTGTGGCCTCTGTGACAGTCTCACTGAAGGAGGTGTGTCCTCTGATTCAGTCTTAGTGAAGGAGTGAAGGAGGTGTGTCCTCTGATTCAGTCTCAGTGAAGGAGGTGTGGCCTCTGTGACTCTGTGAGTCTGATAATTGATATGAGTTCAGTGTTATTACTTTAATCACACTTGTTTAAGTTCTTCTGGAATTTGGAATCCAATAAATGGAATCCAATAAATGTGACAAATATTGAATGATCAGTTACATCTAAACATTAGTCTAGTGCTGATATAATTGTACACTTGTTCACAGTTGTAAACCACAAGCTTCTGACGATCCAAATCAGTCCCAAATAGTTTATTGACGTACATTTCCCATCTGTTTATTCATTTCTGTCTCTTCAAACACATGTCATGGATGCTGGAAGGTATACACCCTAAAAACTCACCGAGCAGCACCATCATGAATAATGGATGGAAGCATCAGGGATCATTTCACGACTGGATAGATAAAGAAATTAGGGACGCGGATCAGGAAATTACTTTGAAAGGCATCGGGGGGGGAAAGGTGTCGGTTGGGGCATGGGGGATGGGGGGGGGGGGGGGTGCAGATTACTGACAGATTATCCAGATGTTAAAACAATAAAACACTGAAACCTTAATGAGAAGCTCTGAGTTATAACTAGTTTTGTGGAATATTTTATATTTTGAATGAGATCCCAAAGTTCTATATTTAGCACCGTCTCAGTCATTGACAGCTTTTTCCTGCCAGAAAAGTAGAGAGAGAGAGAGAGAGAGAGAGAATGAGCCACGTCTTGGGTTTATGTAATAATGTTGAGTCATTTGGCTTATTATTAATTTAGCTATGAATTATACAGTAACTACAAAGAAAGTAGGACAGGTATTTATTTAGTAGCGTGCCAACCTTGGAGTCTGAAGGGTTCAATTATGACCAGTGAGCCAGACGTTCACTTTACTTGGTGCGAGTACCATTCCTAAGATATGGTGTCTGGATCCGTTAGTATTCTATAAAACCCTTTAAACAGAAGCACTACACTGTAATTAATGCTCTGTGAATCCTAACCATGACCCAGTCCATTCTTTATTACCATGGATGTCTCTCTCTATCTTTCTGTCTGTCTCTTCCTCTTTCTGTGTTTTTCACCATCTCTCTATTGCTTTATTGGCATGGTAAAAGGCTTTCCATTGCCAGCATTAAATTATAGACATTCACATTTACACACATTTATTGAAAAAATAAAAGTTTGATCGAATGATAGCAATAAAGAAGAGAAGAAGAAGGAGAAAATACGCATTGATTTGTTTTACACTGTATACATGTTGATGTTGTTGTGCGTTTGGTGGTCCTTTTCCACTGGACGAGACTTCACAAGTCGGTTTGAGCTTGCTGAGGTTGCTCCTAGCAGGTTCTCCTAGAGTTTGTTCTCGTCAGGCATCAAAGTCTTTTTTCATGGGTTGTGAAGTGGGGGAAAATGTTTCCCTAATTTGTGAATAATAAAGTTCATTTAGTGTGCAGTAGGGGCCGAGCCCGTCTTTTTTTTGGTAGCCAGGTAGGTGTGTGTGTGTGTGTGTGTGTGTGTGTGTGTGTGTGTGTGTGTGTGTGTGTGTGTGTGTGTGTGTGTGTGGCCGTCTCTATGGCGAGGTTGTGTTCACCGAGTCTGTACATGGTCGGGACTTTTCTTAGTTTAGGGTCGGTCACTGTTCTCAGGTGTCCTGCCAGTTCATATTCTCTGTTTAGGGACAGATAACGTTCTCATTTACTTTACAGAGCTGTTGCTCCTGTCCAGCGTTTTTAGATATTTATATATTCTTTTTGTGGTTTAATAATTTGATTTGGTCTGTCTGGGCTGTTATTCTGGGGTTTGGCTGGACATGTTTTGGATTGTCAAGTCAGCTCTAAGACCAGCTCGCTGAGGAGGCTTCTCTCTGGGGTTAGCTCTTGGTATCTCAGTGCTTTATGGTGGAAGGTCTCTGTATCACGATGTTTTAGATATTTATTATTATTATTA
Source organism: Ictalurus furcatus (assembly GCF_023375685.1). NCBI lineage: Eukaryota > Metazoa > Chordata > Actinopteri > Siluriformes > Ictaluridae > Ictalurus > Ictalurus furcatus. Next base: position 15,623,261 of record NC_071280.1, read on the forward strand.
TTGTTATTAGTGGGTACAGTCCTAATTCTGCTCTGCAGGCATTATTTGGCGTTTTTTCACTGTACTCTGCCTGCAGAGTCTCTATTGGGTGTTTGTCCCATATACTGAACTCTTGGTTTGTGATCAGACCCCAGACCTTATATCTACAGAGCGCGATGGGTTCTCAGATCCGATTGAATTATTTTTAGCCAGATTCTGATTGGGGTGTCAATTTTGATATTTTTTTTTCTTTATAGAATAAAAAGCTCTTAGTGCTTTTTCTCTCAGGTCATTCACAGCCTTATGGACGTTTCCTGTGTTGTTGATGTTTATACCGAGGTATGTGTAGTTCTCAGTGTGTTCAAGGGCCATGTTGTCTAATTTGAAGTTATGATGTCGGTCTAGGCGACTGTGTCGTTTTCAGAATATCATTATTTCATTATCATTACTATTTCAATTTTGGGGTTAACTGACAGAGCCCATGTCTGACAGAAGATGTGCAGGAGGTCCAGATGCTGCTGCAGACCTTCTTTTGTGTTTGACAGCAGCACCAGATCATCTGCAAACAGGAGGCGTTTGACTTCAGGGTCTAGTAGAGTAAGACCGGGCGCTGCAGACTGTTCCGGAGCCCTCGCTAAGTTCACTGATGCATGTATCGAATAGCGTGGGACTCAAGCCTTGCCTCGCTGCACGACTCTGTGGGAGGAAATCTGTGTCACTAATTTTAACCACGAATTTGTTTTTCGTGTCAAGTCAGGACACCAGAATACAATCCTAATAAACTGTTCAGAGGTTTCCAGTCACGCTTGGTCACAATTCCTGGAGAACACAGCAGGAAAACATCTTTGCGCTGTAAATAAGGTGCGTCTCTGCTGGACTTTACGGTGCAGTATTGACTTAAGCAACAGTTCCCTTACCCCGAGTCTTTTCAGCAGCCAGTTCTTTCGAGGCGTGCAGGCTCTGCAGCTGTGTGTGGTGACTGCCACCTCAGAACAGGCTTCTCTTTCTCTTTTGTTCGGAATATTGATTCCACTTGGCCAAGCGAAAGTTTGTGTAAAGGCTCACTGACCCTAATCCAAATTCCCTCAAACGGGGAAGTGGAAGGCAGGAGAGAGGAAATTGCTCGGCTGGAGTCACCCAGCCTCAGGGCTGGCTTTGTGAAGCACACGCCATGCCATAGGCGTTCCCAACACTGAGCTGCTTCCGTAATTGATCCATCTGAGGTCACGAACTAACTGACCACCTGCATAGTAATCTCACCGGGTCTGGGGTGAAACTGAGAGAAAGCCTGCTCTACGCTCTACTCTCTTAAAGTTGTGTTGTGATTTAAAAAAAAACAACAACAACAAAAAAACATGATATATTTCTAATTCTGAGATATTTATGTTTAATGTCCGCAAAAAAAAAAAAAAAAAACAAGTTCCCTCATTCACGAAGCACAAACTCCTGAAGACTCTCACATGATGGAGAACTTGAAGCTGACACTGGAGACTCCTTCCAAAAAAAAATCGTAGAAAACCTCACCATAGGACCGATGGCTTGTCTGCCGTCAAACGGTTGCGCGCCGCCGTGTGTGTACGTGTCCTGTCGCAAAATGCGGTGAAAACTCCCACACGATGTTAATAGTGTGATTAAGGTGTGTACATGTCTGTAACGCACTTCGATAATGCGACTAAAACAGGAACACTCCACACGTCTTAATTCCATTCGTGTTTACTTCGAGTATGACTTTAATCGGATTAAGGTCATAAAAAATCACTGTTTACATGCTAGTTTCTTAATCAGAGTATCGTCTTAATCGGGTTCATATCGGATTATTCTTGTCCATTTAACGTACTGACTGTGTATGATTTAGCGAGGGCGGAATTCTAGATCTAACGACCCGTATATAAAATAACTAAGAAAAATTAACCGTTATTTTTTTATCTTTTCAGTCAAGCTCTGCACTACAAACATCACTGAAAGCTTTAACTTGTCAGTGCCGGCAAGTGACCATGGTATAAGCGGGATAATCCACACAAGGTGTGCACTACACGGTTTTAATGAACTTTTGAGACTGTCAGGTGGTTCTGTTGCTCCACGTCGGTTTTTAAGGGTTCCTTTTTTTTTATCACTGATTGTGTAAGACTAACAGATCGTATAAAATGATGTATAGAGCGTATAATGGCAGGAAAGCAGTGAGAAAGGCGCGGTTCTGGTTTTTAATGAAGCACTTTACCTCAGATCTATCAGCCAAATTTTCATTAAAGTAACTGCCAAGTCATTTTGCTGTTAAGAGTTAAAAAATATAAGCAGCACTTTAAAAGCTCTAAAAAGCTTTTTAATGGTTTGTGTAGTCCACGATTATGCTCAAACTCACATCCGTTTTTCTTCTTTTCCTAATCAGATTTCATCATGATTCAATACGTGGAGAATGTTCACGTCTGTGGTGTAAATTTTAAAGAAAGCTTTTTTTTTTTTTTTTAAATTTAAAAAAAAAAAAAAAAAACCTGCTTGTCGAAATGTAACCTTTACGGTGTTTCTTTGTCCTGTGCTTCACTCGTACAGACTCCGGCTGAAGGAGCGTCCACGGCCGTGTACGCAGCCGCCGCCTCTGAGCTGGAAGGGCTCGGCGGCCTGTACCTGTACAACGGCCAGAAGAAGATCTCCTCAGCAAGCTCCTATGATAAGCAGCTGCAAGAAGAGCTGTGGACCAAGAGCTGTGCGATGGTGGGCCTTCAAAAAGCCTGAACACCCAGAGGAACATCTGAACATCTTCCTGATGAGCATTTGGATCATGATTACGATGACAAAAGGTTCATTTGCTGGCAGTTTCATTTTGCACTTTGTCTCATACCTGGTATATCGTGTGATAACGGAAGGAGGTATCACTTCATCCTTTGTAGCAGTCGCTGAAGATTGATTTTTCTGTCTGAAGGGAACTATTTCTCAACAAAAAAGGACAGAAAGTATACCATTTCCAAGCCCGGTGTCATGATTCTGCACTATGTGAACTTTTATAACGTTAACGCTGAGAACCAGAATCAATGCAATAACAAGTTCTAATGATTTGCCAAGCTTTGGCTTTTAAATTACTGTAAACAACAACAACAAAAAAAAACAACAATCAACTTGACCACGGTCATGTACTGCCTCAAAAAAAAAAAAAAAAAGTCCAAAATGGACGACGCTCTGCCTCTCTGTTTTCATTTCCACCTGCTTCGTGGGGGGAAAGAAACCTCGTCTTGTGCTGTCTTCAGTGGATTCCCCTGTTCCCGTGTGCTCCTTTTCTACTGTCTAAATCAAACACGCTCGAACACTTAACGATGGAAACCAACCGAGTGCAATTGAAAACATCACAGACGCACAGCTGGAAGGCTACAGCGGGGGGAAACAGTTATTTCTTAAAGCATTGTTTGTTTTTTTTTCCCACCCTGAAATTCTGTGTAGCGTCTCGGTAGCTTTTCCCAACGCAGGTACCTCACTCGGGCCTACCGACTCATTTCCACGAGGATGTCGTTTTTTTTTCTTTTCTTCTTCTTATTTTGTCTGTCGTTGGTGACTGTGATGTGTTACGTGATCGTGGTGTCGGAGCAATCAACTATCAGCTGTAGTGTTCTTTATTTTCCGCCATCTAGTCGTTCGCGTATCACGCAACCGAGTGAGAAGAAACGTTTGAATCGTATATAAGCGTGAATACGGTATTCGGAGTGTTTCGGTACCAGGCGTAAACGACTCAGACATCTCCTGAGTAACACTTCGAATCCGGCTGGTCGAGGTCTCGTTGTGAATTCACGGCGCTTTCTTCGACGGATTATTTCGGATAAATGAAAAGATGAACGATGGAAAGGAATAAATACAAAAGACTTGTGTAAAATACGAGTGACCGGAACGTGTGAACTCCTCCGATTGCTGCTTCGCCCTGCAGAAAATGTCACTTGTATCCGTGTCAGATGTTACAGTGTCAAGTGTACGTGTCCGTATTAATGTGTAAGTGACCAACGAGTCGATCAAACATGCTCAGAACGCTATAACAGTACGCTTAACAGTATTTCACGCCATTGGAACTTCTGGTTTTAACCAATCACGAGTCAGGTTCTCTTTGATCCCAGCGTATTGTGCACGCTAATCAGTCGGAGCGATTTGGCTTTCATCCCAATCGCGAGGGTAATTACAGCTGTAATTGCAGCCCTTGCGTGATTGCTTCCTCGCTCGGCTACCAGTCGGTTTAATTAGATAGCGATAAGAAGGTAAGGAATAGATCTGTAACAATATTTAGGACCGATCAGAAACGCAGCTCAGAAGGAGATAATTGCACACACGCTCTTGATTTTTTTATTTTTTTTTAAAGGCAACCACCGCTCACTGTGAACGGCGCCGTTATGGTTTGATCGTCATTCTCAACCTCGTAACACTCGACACGAGTGGAGCGTGCTGTCGAGTGGCGTGGAAGTGTCATCGGTTCTTAAACGGAGAAGAAGAAGAAGAAACAAAAAGAAGAATTCGTGCATTTCCTTTTCGGTTGAAATTTCAAAAAGAAACCTTGAAATCAATGCTACTTCAGCTGTCGTGTCTTTATTTGATGTGCGATGCTGGTGGGTGGGGAATTCGAATTTATTTTTGTGCAATGAGAAATGGTTCCCCTTTTCCGAAAAAGATACTGTCGCCTACAAGTCGTGAAAAATGATTGACGTTTTGGTTTTGAAATTGCTTTGTGTACATCACCCAGGTGTTCTTGTGATGACTGGCATAAAGATGTCATAAGCTGTGTGTGTGTGTGTGTGTGTCTGTGTTTGGCTCTTCACTGTAGGAGTACTTGAGTCATCAAAGGCTGATGGGTCACGTTTTCCCTCAGCAGCGTGGGTGAATCAAACGGATCCGTTTGAAGTCCTGATATGCGGCGTCCTCCTCTTCCATCAAACATAGCTGAGCTGAGTTTAAAGACACCAACCCTCTAGTATTTACGCAGCAGTACGCAACTTTTCCTCTGCTCTAAATCAAGCATGACCCTGTCAGTTAAACCTGGAATCCCTTTATTATAACTTACAGCGTGTTTCCGTTTGGTCTTACTCCACATTTATTGCAGTGTCAGGGGGGTGGAGGGTTAAATAAACATATGTTTATAGGTGTTTGTGTGCAAACGTGTATTCAGGTCCTAAACTCGAACCCGGTTGCAGTCCAACTTGTTTCCATCCAGCTATCCAATTCCCATACCGCTTATTCTACACAGGGTCGCTGTGGAGCCTGGAGCCTTCCGCAGGGAACTCGGGGCACAGGGTGGTAGACAACCCGGATGGAGTTGCCGATCCATCACAGGGCACACTCACATATACATTCACACACCCATTCATACACTACGGACAATTTGGACATGCCAATCAGCCTACCATGCATGTCTTTGGACTGGGGAAGGAAACCGGAGTACCCGGAGGAAACCCCTGAAGCTCGGGGAGAACATGCAAACTCCGCACACACAGGAGGGCGGAGATGCGAATTGAACCCCCAACCCTGGGGATTTGGAAATCACCACCAATTGGAAAGCGACGAATTATTATGTACTCTCCATACAGTACTCGAGGACATGGCTTATTATAACAGTGCTTCTTTTGTGTGTATAATTAAATCATAGTACTTTTATTTTAAAAATAAATAAATAAAAATATTCAACATTGCTGCGTTTATCTTCGATTGCTGGTACAGAGTAAAATAATAACACGTTTAAGCCCAACTGAAAGATGTGCAAATTATAAATAATTCAAATTCAAGTCCCGGTCAAAATAAAACAGTAAAATAAGAAAGTCTACTTAGAACGTGTAGAAAAAGAAAAAGAAAGTGTACTTACTTTTTCTTACCACAGAAGAATATGGCATCTATTGATATTTCTATTTGTTGAATAAATGATTGAAAAAGCTCATTTTCCTTGTGGTTCTGATCAAACATATCGATTTCATTAATAGACACTGTTTCAAAGATGATCAAAGGTTTGCTTGTCCAAATATGTCCAAAAAAAAAAATTCCATGGGGTGTACTTATTTTTTCACATGACTGTATATATAACAGAATAGAAAATAAAGCCTTTTCGGATAAGCTGTATTAATTATAGGCATATAAAAAAAAAAAATTACAAAGTAATTACTCAAGTTTTCCACCACACACTACTTTTACATTCACTCAAATGAATTATTACTCCAGTAGCACTACTTTCACTCAAGTCAGTGTGTGTTGCACTCTTTCCACTCTTTCTCTGCCAATTTGTCACTGTCACGGGCCTCCTGCAGTTCATCTGCTATTGCGCACCACGCTTCAGCCTCTGAGGAGCTCCATTCAGTGTCTGACACCTTTCACCCAAGCACCTTACCCCTTAAAAGCAGGCGCATTTTGCTATCGGACCTTCGACAAATTGCCCACTTGCTAGACTTGTCGTATTTTTAGTACTGTCCATTTTTCCAGCGAAGGAAGCAGAAGACGAGCCAATCCTGGGCATCTGCTACCTCAGGTATACTGTCGAAGGGAGTTAAAGCTTTCCTCCAAGCATGTTCAGCTGCCCTATCAGCAGATAAATGGTAAATGGACTGCACTTATATAGCGCTTTTATCCAACACGTTTTACACTGTGTCTCATTCACACACACACACCAATGGTAGCAGGGCTGCCATGCAAGACGCTAACTTGCCATCAGAGCAACTTGGGGTTCAGTGTCTTACCCAAGGACACTTCGGTATGTGGAGTCACGTGAGCCGGGAATCGAACCGCCAACCCTACGATTAGCGGACGACCCGCTCTACCACCAGATCCACAGCCGCCCGGCTAAACTCAGGATAAGTTAGATACACTGACAGTAATAAGAAACCTTCTTGGATAGCATTTTCCTTTGAGAAACATGAACTTAGCATTTATTCAAGAAGCAGATTGTGTCCGGCTGTTGAAGGTTAACTCTACGTTTACACGAGCAAGACACAAAGCAACAACTGACCTTCAGTTTCTATGTATATACATGACAACGAGCCAAGAATTCAGCAACAAGTGACATTTGAATTTCTCAATAGTTACACTGTCATATCGTATAAGACCTCTCATTAAGTCTGTATAGAGACTTTATGAATAATAATAATAATAATAATAATAATAATAATAATAATAATAAAGCTTGGAAGGAAGTAGCAGAGATCGGTAGTGTCACTGTTGAGTGTAATTAGCTACTAAAGTTAGCTGCTAATGAAGCTAGTACGAAGCCTAGCATGTAACGTAAATCAAACAACCGTATTTTCACGCTGATTAGCGTTATTTACTTTTGAAGTGTTTCACTTCAGTTGCAGTCATAAGTTTACATACGTCTTGCAAAATGTTAATAATTTAAAAAATAATAATTATAAGAAGAGGGATCGTAAAAATTGCATTGAGTTTTGGTTTTATTTAGTGCTGCCCAGAATAAGCTAATTCACATAACAGATGTTCACATACAGTGCACGAGACACAATAATAACTGAATTTACACAAACGAACCAGTTCAAAAGTTTACACACGCTCGATTCTTAATACTGTGTGTCGTGACATGGGTGATCAACGAACCTTTTTATGTTTTGTGAGAGTTTTTCATGAGTCCCTTGTTGCCCACTGCTCTTCAGAAAAACACTCCAGGTCCTGCACATCACATTCTTTGCTTCATATATAGATCCATCTTTTCACACTTAGGACAACTGAGGGACTCGTACAGAACTATTACAAAAGGTGCAAAACGTTCACCCATTCTTCAGAAGGCAACTCGATACATTAAAAGCCAGGAGGGGTGTAAACTTTTGAACAGGATGATCGGTATAAACTGTTATTATTTTGTCTTCTGGGAAACATGTGAATATCTTATGTAGTTTCTGAAAAAAATAAGATATTTAAAGAAAGTAATAACAATCTACAATAACAAAAATTTCATGTCATTTCAAGCCCACAAGAGACAAACTACGAGCGACTTGTCGCTAATTAATGTGAGAACATAGGGTAAAAGTCTTGGTGTTGCTGGGATTTAAGCTCACAACCTTCCAATCACTGGATTAGCCTGAACCCCTGAGCCACCACTGCACAGGAAATGAGCTGAGGTTGCGAATTAGGTCAGGACTATATAGCATCTCGGCTTGAACAGGAATGCTAGCTGTACTCGCTCGAATGTCAGATCAACTCTGATATTCTACCTCGCAGAAGGCGAGTGTCGTGCTTGAGAAACCGTAAGCCTCTGAAGCTTGGGCCGGGAAATCTCTCGTTCCCTACAGCATGAGACGAAACTGCAGGTTTTACCAACACTGATCCCTATCTGAGGCACGCAGGAACTGAAGGCATTGGAAACCAGAGAATCGGAGCTCAGCTGAGAGATCTTTCTCGATACTTTGTCCTGAAGGTGAGCCGGTTCTGGATCAGCGGGCTGGTTCTGCTCTGAGCTGTCACTGAGTGAGCTCTGACTTGCAGTGACTAGCCCAGCTGAGCCCTGAGAGCGAGCTCCACCATGAGGCCTTATCTCCTCGGACCAGCAGGCCTGCTTAAACGCTTCCTCGATAAACCCAAGACTTTCTCTCCCTCCCTTTCTTTCCCTCTTTCTGTCTGCCTGTCCTGGAGAACATCCATATTTAACAGGAGTTTATCGCCACGCTCTGCTCCCCTGAGTGGTGATACATGATGATAGATCAAATTGAAATGCACTCCAAATGCTAAATATTCATTACATGGAGGGGTTAGTGAGGAAGTCTATTTGACGCATATATTTATATATATATATATATATATTAGGTCAGCTGCATTATAAAGTCTTTTCCGAGGTATTAAGTGGATTTATGACAGCTATGCTAGCATGCCAGTTCTTTGAGGCGGATTAGCGTGTTAATCTGCGCGTGCTTCCTTATTTCTTCCCTATAGAATTATTATATTAAAAATCCTGGGACAAAATGTGACACCAAATTGGCAAATCAAGACCTTCCTATTATCCTGGTTCTTAAACCTGAAGCCAGATATGTACACCACAAACCTCTTCTCTTATTATGGTAATATGGTTATTCTAAAAATCTGTAAACACAAAACAGCCTCGTATTACGTATCTAGAGGAGTCCTGTTAATCTACCGATCGTGTTCGTTGTCATCTTTTTGGCCTAACAAAACACCACGAACATCATGGTACAGATACAACAGGTTAGCAACGAGCTCAGTACGTAGCGATGAAGACTATAAGAGAATAACGAATCATTTGCTTTCAATCACAATTTGTATAACAAGGTCACTTTGAATGGTATCACTGAAAATCAGGAAAAGCAATGAGAGAACTTACATTTCTTCTTCTGACGATCCTCAGGAAATGCACATGATGCAACTTCCTGTTGAACGTGGAGTATTCCAAATATTTCATAGGGGTCGTTGGACACAAATTAAATGTAATGGAAAAGGACGTTTCAAGCACGTGGTGTTAAATGGTTTCGCACTTTCGTGCAAAAACACTAAGATGTCTGTAGTATTTTATGATTGTATTTTAAGGTAAAGTGTAGTTAAGGTGGGTTGAGGCAGAAATAGTTTGTTTAAGATGTCTTTTACTTTAGATGCATGTTTGTAAACATAATATCAGTGAGACATTCATGGGAGTTGTGGAACTACTGTTACTAAAAAAAAAAAATATCGTTATCATTGAAGGTCTTCTGTAACTATCCATGGGAGCTGTAGTGAAAATCACAGCTTAGCAATACTTTAAGACCAAGCATTAGCATCTAGATGACTAGAATATTCTGGATCGTTTAGAAGAACCAGTACGTTTCGATCCATTCATCAAAAAGAGTCCTCCTTTCCACTGAACGTTTATCGAGCACTATTTCTTCCCTGAAATACACAGACCTGAAGTAACTTTTCTACACCAGTTTCCTGTGGCTCGCCTGCTGTGAGCATCTGTGGCTAAATGAATTACTGTTAATCCACAAATTAACCTAGACAAACTTTCTAATCCCTACTGGAGCATTAAGAGATGCAGCTTACTATCTCACGATTTCGAATAATGTGACGCCTTTTGAGGCTATGTTTATTCTAAACATTTTAAATCTTTCGAATAAATGGTCGCAATAGAAAAGCGTTCGGTCCATCGACGGGAGATCGCGAGTTCCCGACGATGCCACAGCCATCAGTGGTGGAGCAAAATCTGGGATAGTATACTCTCTTTCTCGCCTGTCAATTACAGCAACACTAACCGACCATGGGTGTCTTTGAGGTCATGTATGTGGAAGGGGGCAGACAGCACTTTCCTCCAAGTGGGTTACACATGGGCAACAGATTGAAAAGATGTAGTTGTCTGGCTTCGGTGTCTGATAGTGGAGAGTCGGCTGGATGGTGGGAAAGGGTAGGCGACCAAATTGGAGAGAAAAATGTTGGGAAACAAGTCGAACTTGCCAACAGCATAACGGGGAAGCCTCTGCCTCCAAGTATACTTCTTGTTTTTACTAATGAAATACCTGTAAAATATACTTCACACTATATTTACTACTGAAAAAAAAACAAACAATTTCAGATATTCGACCTTGACCTTGTTTGGATCGAATTCCATAAACTAGTCAGTTCATCTGCTGGTTAGAAAGATAATTCCATATAAATCCGACAAACATTCAATCACTCGGCTCTAACGAGAATCTCAGAAAATCATTACTGCATCTCAATAGGATGGTTGGCATTCACCATAATCTCAAAATAATTGTTCTCACTGACTTAGATCTTCGGTAGGAGGTGACAAGGCTCCCATTGTTCATGTTCAAACAAGCCATCACATCAAATTGACCTTGAACATGAATGTGTGAACAATCTGTAGGCCAAATCACAGAAGTCAGGAGACGACTGATGACTCACTGATGGTTAACAATCGAAGGGAAATGAATTGAAGAGGAGATCTTGACATGAACGATTAAACAGATGTACATTTTACTGCTAATGATCTCTCTAGTCCAGTAATGGAGTCGTGTATGAGGCACATTCCCGGACTCTTTAATTGTCATTTCCAGGAGAGTATAGACGTATGGTTTGTTCTCATTAAGATCTCACGATCCGTTTTGAGCTTCACATTTGACAAGACTTCAATCCAATAATGAACCTTTTTTTTTTTTTTTACGACACCATGTGGTCTGCGGTTCAATAAATCTGCTCCAACTATCCCACTACTGACCTTTTCATGTTCCCCGGAGTGGCTAAATTTTGGTTGCGGCAAACTTTATGCCTACCGCTGTGAATGAAGTATGCTGTGGTTGCTGTTGGTACTAAATGCTGTACTGACATAAATAATCTCCAACTATCCCGAACCATAAAATTTGCAGCACCCGTGGTATTGATTTTTGAAATGAAAAAAGCATAATAGAATAAAATTAGACACTGTTTCAAATTCTTCCCCTGCAACGACCGAAATATCGTCCAAACCCAATCGATAATGGTAATAAAGTCATTCAGCGTGACCCCACGCTGACATTTCTGCGCAGTGCCCAGACACGGGTGTAAAAATTACACAAAGAAAATGAAACAATAAGTAGAGTATTACCAATCCCAGGCAACTTAAAACAGCCAAGTGAAGCATGACTATCCGGTTTCACCGCCCTCTGAAGTTCAGAGAGTGCTCAAGTACTATTTATTACTCTGTACTCCAGTATAAAGTCACGTTCAGAGTTATTGGCACCCTTCAAGACAGAAGATCAGATCATGAATGCTGCATTGAAAATCTCCAGATTTGAACTCGACCTTAAAACAAAGCAGACTTCAGAAGATTAAGTAGAAACGTCCTGCAAGGTCATCAAACATTGTTGGATGATACAGGATGAGTACGGATTGAGAAATGTGGCATTACAATTTGAATTGAAAACACAATTTCAAATGAAAGCTTTAGTAAGTCGAGTCTTGTAGGTGAAGGTGAAATTCCACGTGTTGCGTTTGCCTGCAAGGTTTCAAATTCAATTTTACGATAATCCGGTGTAAATCATTCAGAATTTTATTTCTTCAGATTCTGATGTTCAAAACAGCAGATTATTTGCTCATTGGCTGAAATACTGGCCATTGGAGGAATGTTTTTCTTTGCTTTTCCAAAGCCCATTTGAATCTGAATTTGAAGAACTGAATTTGAATGGATTGTGCCACTAAAAATTGAATTTGAGCTTTTTATTGTCACAATAAAAAGGAGCCACCATGCCCACTCGAGATCCAGTCAGGACTTTACAATTCTCTAACTCACCTAAGCTCTTGGGGCACATGGTGGCTTAGTGGTTAGCATGTTCGCCTCACACTGCCAGGGATGTGGGTTCGATTCCCGCAACTCTGTGTTTGCATGTTCCTCCCCAAGTCCAAAAGACATGCATGGTAGGTTGATTGGTATGTCTAAAGTGTCCGTAGTGTATGTGATTGTGCCCTGCAGTGGATTGGCACTGTCTGGGGTGTACCCTGCCTTGTGCCCAATGCTCCCTGGGATAGGCTCCAGGTGACCCTGAAAAGGATAAAGCGGTATAGAAGATGGATGGACCTAAGCTCTTACTCACACTAATCAGAGTACTTAAAGAGCACACTTTCTCTCAGTTCCTTGTGAGGTTTCGCCATTTTGTTCTGATTAGCAATTCCAGCCATTTTCACATTTCTTGATCCAGGTTTTTCCCTATTTACACTTTTGCTTGCTGATTTAGATTGTTCTTAAAGATTTTACTTGCACTGCCTCTGAGTCTATGGTGATTATACAATTGAATATGAAATGGAATATGATTTAAATTTGATGTAATTCAACTTCAAAAATTGTAAATTCTTTTCTTTTTCTACACTACGTATGTATGTGTGTATATGTAACTATAACAAAAAAAAAATGAGAATGGTATTGTTGCTATGTGACAGGAAGTTTGTTTTCTTTCTCAATAAAAATATTTTGGAGAAAAAGAAAAAAAAAGATTTGTACACTTTAAATTCTGATTATACTGGTACATTTCAAATTCCAGAGAGGATTTGGCTCAGTGCTGCTATTTTCTCCAGAAGTGGAGAAAATAAGGAGTGCAGACAATTTTGAACCCCTTTTTGCAGGACTAATAGCAATGTTTTTAGTTTGTTTTGTTGTTGTTGTTGTTGTTTTGTTTTGTTTTTTTACCTTAAAAAGCTCAAAATATGACTAATTGCATGGACTATTCATTTTCTAAATTCATTATATTGCAAGTGCACATGATTATACACTATGCTTCTGAAATTATGTTGGGTTTTTTTTTTTTAATTAAAAAAAAAGGCAAGACATAAAGTATAAAGATCAGCTGTACCAAATCCTACTGCACATATTTGTCTGAATAAGGCTTCTGAGCTGTGCTGATCTTTAAACCCTTTTTTGAACAACTTCTCCTGCGTCGGTGCACTTACAGCCCAAATGGGTTTGAAAGGACTCTCAAAGTTTGTCCAAATGAGAACCAATGCCCAGCTGGCTATCTTTCTCTGAGCTCTCAAAAAGAAATGGGGTTATGCTGCAGTGCCTTGCGGGTGATATTAAGCTCTCAAAGACAGATGGGGAAAGGACAGTGATTGCACTACACATGCATTATAGGCCTGGACAGTCTTCACTGCCGGCTACTGAGCAGGTGAAGCAGAATGGGCTGGAAGAAAATGGATGAAAATATGATTTTCAGGGCTTTCGGCTTTTTCTGTCTTGTTGCTTGTTTACTATAACGCATTTCGTAATAAGTAAAGTGAACATAGCTGTAGTTAATAAACTATACCATGTGGAAACATTGACACGTTTATAGCGCATCATTATCTGACCATTTAACCCTGAATTACTTTTAAACTGAGTATTTAGACTTGCCGAAACAGAGACATAAATGTAATGCCATCTATTTTCTTGATATAGTCTCATACTTGCAAATTCATAGGTTAGGGGTGGAGTTAGTGTTTGAACCTTTCTTTATGACTTCATTAAGGAAATCAACAAATAACATAATCCAGCCGCTTCTCGCTCATTTGGCACCATTATATTCTCAATTCTGATTGGTCAGAAGGTGTTGATTAATTTTCTATAACGGTAGCTCCGACAGTAATTCAAATCCTGAGTTTATTAATTAAAATTAATGCACAAATTCTGATATGTTATCATTTCTATAGTAACAATAACAGGGAACTGTATGCCAGAAGCGCCACATAAACACCTTATAGTTGTCGATATGGTTAAGTCTTCGCCAGGGGAGATGTTCATTTCTGGAAGGAGTCTCCAGTGTCAGCGCTTTGTAACAGTCCGAGGTAAAGCTCTGACGCGATGTTTTTTAACACAGGTATGTCTTGGGATGGATGGAGGATTTTATGGGTAAAATGACAAGCTGTGTGAGAGAGAGAGAGAAGAACGAGATGCTGGTGATGGAACAGCTGTTTATATGTGCTAAAACATATAAAGAATAACAGGAACTTGTTTCTTGTACGTTCTACAACATTAACTCTATATGGATAAAATGATGACACGTTTTATTTAATGATTTAAAAAAAATCTACTGTGGTGTAAGAGGAATGCTATTTCAGATATGCTAGTTCAAAAAGCAAGAAGTATAAGGGGTTTTAAAAAAAAAAAAACATGTGGAAAGGTTGAAAAAACTGCAAGTGGACTCAAATACAGAGTGAAGCTTGGCTGATATGTAAATGCACATACTATTATACTCACATAGACATGGGGTCTAAAGAGAAATCCATCTTGTCGGTCACCATAATAGAAGGTCTAGAGCTTTACCGAGAGCCTCACGTTGACTATTGTAGGTGCAGTGGCTAATACAAGCCATTTTCAACCCTTTAAATAAAGATGTGTGTCCATACGTATACAGGACTTTGCTTTACAACACACACCGTATTGAATGGCTGTTCTTATGTCTTCTGAAATGGGTCTCGGCTCATGATGAAATTCCCCAATTGATGGATGGCTGCCACGCCTGCTGCAATATCAGTGTTGTTAATATACACGCAGTGTACGTAATTTAAGACATCGGAGGATTGCGATGTGACACGGTGTGTCTATGAGTGTGGGTGGGTATTTACCTAGAGGGCTTGTGCATTACTGAAAGAGATGATATGCCAAGGATGTGTGTTTATGCTGAAAAAGTAACCCCATCACCCACACGGAATTAAAGGAAGGACAAGACACCATTGCTGATTTACAGCCCAAAGTCTGCTTAACGGAAACGCTGATTTAAAACATAAACGACTAAAATAGGCCGAGTTATATCATCATCTGGGGCTGATTTGCATTTCAAATGCTGATTGTTATGCAGAGAAGGCGTTGCGTTTTCCTCACCCCCCCCCACCCCCCTCCACCACCACTACTGTTCACGCTGATTTCAAGGTGAAGCGTGTCTGAAGGGGGCACCACAGGAAAATAAACTGCCACATTAGCAGTGCAGCTGAGCAAGGTTCGGGGACGAGCGTTTGAATAATACATGAGGGATGCGCTACGGTACATCCCGCTATATAAATTTCAATCTTACAGATGTTTTATCCAATCATGTCGTACATCAACATGAGGTGTTGTCTATTACTGTGTGGAAAAACTGCAAGCTCGCAATTCTTTAGTACAGGAAGTAAAAAAAAAAATAATCTGGGGTGCTCTTGGGCCCAAAGTCACCTCAGAAAACCCCTCATGTGCTGTGTTGGAGGTCATTCAGGTGCATGAGGGTCACTGTTCGACTTGGAGGCATAATTATGATGATGTTTCCTGAAGGTGTCATCATGATGTCATATCCTGAGGAAACCCTGCAAATAGAACTGCAATAATGGTGTGAATCTAGTCTGAATGTGAAACTCTAATGTGAAATAGAGAAAACCGTACGTAGGACAATGCCACAGCTTGCGGGAAAGTGGAATGGCAGAAATTATAGAGAAAGAACCCTCTTGTGTGGGTTTTTTGTGTGCTTTTAAATGTATTTTGATACAAATATCACTAATGACCTTGCCTGACTGATTTAAATGACAACACTGCGACTTAATATTTGGATTTTAATGTAACTGGACTGCTTTACTGTAAAGTACGGGTGTAACACAATGCCTGTATCTGTATCTGTATGATGCTCCAAATATCAATATCTTAAATAAGGATTTAAACCTGAAGTGGGTTTGGCCTAAACCAGAAGAATTTTTCTGTGCTACTTTTATTTTGTATTAATTTTTTTTGAAATAGTGATTGTTAATCCCACTAGCTCATTTATTACTGTTGTTTGTACACTGCCCATGACAAATTTAGTTGGTTCCATAGTGTTTGTTTATATTTAACCCACCATGACCCTGACCAGGCAGTTACTAAGGATGAATATATGATCTCTGTAAATGTATTGTTCATCCATCCATCTTCTACCACTTACTCCTTTTCAGGGTCACGGGGAACCTGGAGTCTATCCCAGGGAGCATCGGGCACAAGGCGGGGTACACCCTGGACAGGGTGCCAGTCCATTGCAGGGCACAATCACATACACACTCACATTCATACTCTACGGACAGTTTTTGGACATTCCAATCATGCATGTCTTTGGACTGGGGGAGGAAACCGGAGTACCTGGAGGAAACCCCCGCAGCACGGGGAGAACATGCAAACTCCGCACACACATGGCCCCGGCGGGGCTCAAACCCCGGACCCTGGAGGTATGAGGCGAACGTGCTAAGCCACCGTGCGCCCCAAGTATTATTCATGTTCGTGTTAATTAATGTGGTCTTTCTTGAAAGTAAAAAAGTCCCATTTGTGTGACTTTTTTATTCCGACTCATGGGACACCCAGTTCCTGTGCACACCTCTAGTCTCAACCAGATGCTTTGTGGACCTTTTTGACAAGCTTTCCATAAAACAAACAAACAAACAAACAAACAAACAGTAATATGCCCCCTAATCATTTCTATATTTTTATCTGTTTAGCTTTTCTACCTAATTTAAAATTTAAATGATGTCTAGGTGATTATCGGAGGCTCTTCTGGATCGTTTAGGATGAACAAGATCATAACATTGGCTAGCTATTTTATTTATGTACTTATTTGTTTGTTTGTCAATTGTTTTGTTGCAATTCACCTCCCAGGCAGTAGAGGGTGCTAAAATTTACAGACGGCTCCTTTAAAGATAAATGAATTAATTAAATAAAAAGATAGAATATGTAAACGAACAGAATTCTGCCTTGTAAATGAAGAAATTATCCTTGCTACTAAAAATTCTGGACATTTCTGTAGTGTTTTAACACTGGATCTAAGCATGCAGTCCATAACCGAATCACATAGTGTTCATCAGTTGGCTCTAAATGGCTACCACAGCACACTGAGGTGAGTCAGTGTGTTAATGCTATGAAATGTCCTTCTGTGTTGGTATGCACGGCCTAATGTATCCCATCTGCTCTGCCTATTCTCCCATAAACCGCCACCTGTAATGACTGAGTGCTCAAGGTCAACAGCTCAGAACCATAGCCATTAATCATGGCCATCATAAATCAAACCAGCATGCTGCCCCTTTCTTTCCCGATTTTGCTTGCTCACTCGATGTACTTCATGTCCTCTCCTTGATCTTATCCCCTTTTATCCTCTGACCTCTGGAATTTGGCCTCCAAATTCCCCAGATCTCAATCTGATCAAGCATCTGTAGGATGTGCTGGACAAACAAGTCAGATCCATTGAGGCCTCAAGGAGGATCTGCTGCTAACGTCTTGGTGCCAGATACCACAGTACACCTTCAGAGGTCTTGTGGGGTACATGCCTTGATGGGTCCATGCCTTGATGGGTCCATGCCTTAGGGGGCAGTGGTGGCTCAGTGGTTAAAGGCTCTGGACTACTGATCAGAAGGTCAGGAGTTCAAGCCCCAGCACTGCCAAGCTACCACTGTTGGGCCCTTGAGCAAGGCCCTTAACCCTCAGTTGTATCAATGAGATAAATGTAAGTCACTCTGGACAAGGGCCAAACACCAGAAATGTAAAGGTCAGAGCTGTTTTTGTAGCACAAGGGGCACCTACATAATATTAGGCAAGTGGTTTTAATGTTATGGCTGATTGGTGTGTATCGAGAGAGCAAATCAGATAGACTGTCAGCAGGAAATCCAATATTTACCCAAACTGGGATAAATGGGAACGAAGTGAGATTACTTATTGAAAGCATGATGCAAAATTGAACTATTCTGCTCTATGCTATGGGTACTGTGTATGATAATCAGATGGCAGACGTGATCAACAGATCCAATACACTGTAATTGTCAGTGTAGAATATTTGAAGGATATCCAAAAATTTGTCCCAGAGAATATGACTAAACGAATTTGTTTGCTCCTCTAGCATCATATCATAAGCACTTGAATTACAGGAAATACCTGTGATGGACTGACATCCCATCCAGGGTGTATTCCTTCCTCCTTTCCAGTGGTCCTGGACATCATTTCAGTGTTGACTTACGGCCTCAGAAGCCACACCCCATTTAAACTATTGGCCTGAATAGCACAATCTTCTGTCACATCAGACTACTTTTTAGTACTTTTTTTAATATTAGAAATAATAATCCTTCTGACATACTATGGTGTCATCCTATTTAATAGAAGTATGTGATTTAAGACACGACCCATCACAAGCAGCGAGAACTAAATCTGAATGACGGCAGCGGCCTCTCCTCTGGGCAGTTTGCACAGGAAGAATTACCCTTCCAGCGTGGGATCGCATGCTGCTTATTGAGAGAAAATAGAATGTGTCTAGACACATGGAGAGTCCTGAGAATGAAAATGGGATTTGTCAGTGTCGCGGGAATAGACATATTCATCATCGCTAGCCGACTGTCGTCACGGCTTCGTTAGCGAGCTGATACGCTTGTTAAGGCTTGAATGCAAACAGATCTGCGCAAGCTTGGAGGAAATACAGGATTATTTCACAAGCTCTCGCCTATCTAAGATCATCAAGAGGACCTAAAGCATGCCTAATGTATTTACAGTCAACTTCAGAATTATTGGCACCCTTCAGGAAAATCAGCAAAGATTACGGTTTTAAAAAAAATCACTACACAGAATAATGTAAAAATTTTCACTACAACAGTTACTTACAGACCACCCCCCACCCACCCACACACCCACCCAAGGAGAAGAAAAGTGAATATAAAAGGAGTCGAAAGATCACAGTTATATAACTGTACAGTTTAGTTGATGTTGGGGTTGTTAAGGTTCAAAAGTATAAGATGCCACCTCCATGGTAATAAGCCACACAAAAAGCAGCACATGAACATCCTGCCTCATTGTAACTCATATCGGAATCTACTGCAATCAAATGAGAGCAGCGTCTTGTCTCACTTTCTGGCCATGAACACCATTGGTATGGCTGCAAAACATAGGAAAAAGAAAGGAAAAGCCTCAATTACGTCTGTAAAATATGGAGTTAGTTCATCTATGCTTTGTGAAGACGGATGCAATCATGAACAAGTGGAGTAACAGGATATTCTATCCCAAAGCCTGGTTGCCTCTGTTGGGAGGTTAAGATCTTTAAACAAGATAATGACCACAAAAATACATTATACACGGTTCCCATATGCTTAAACTTAAAAGATCATTCGTTGCATTTCTGATTTATTTCATTAACGCCATCAATAATTCTGCCCCATAAAAAACCCAATCTTTATACTTAATATTCTAACCTACATTTCCTTTGAGTTTTTTGTCAGTCAGTAAATGGAACAAAAGCAATTTCCATCCATCTTCTATACTACTTATCCTTTTCAGGGTCACGGGGAACCTGGAGCCTATCCCAGGAAGCATCGGGCACAAGGCGGGGTACACCCTGGACAGGGTGCCAATCCATCGCAGGGCACAATCACATACACACTCATTCATACACTACGGACACTTTGGACACACCAATCAGCCTACCATGCATGTCTTTGGATGGGGGGAGGAAACCAGAGTACCCGGAGGAAACCCCCGCACACACAGGGCCATGGTGGGAGTCGAACCCCCGCCCTGGATGTGTGAGGCGAACGTGCTAACCTCTAATCCACCGTGCGCCCCACGAAAGCAATTTAAGTTTCGAAATAAAATGACGTGAGATCATTTCCTAACAGCATGCTTATTCTACAACACTGATCATGTTATGCAGTAGGCCTACTATATCTTGTAAAACCAATACCACGTGTAATTCCAGATCTGCAAGTCTTTTCTCCAAAATTTCAATTTCTTCACACTATCTTCGAGAGAGAAAAATGTCTGCACACGAAATAAAATTTAAAAAAAGCCCAGAGTGTACCCTGCAAATGAAAAGTGTAAACAGACCTTCAGTGATTCCTTTCCATTCCCCATGCCATCGGCTAGAAGTAATATGGCCGTTCATTGTCTGGCTGACCTTTGTGCGACTGGTTCTCTCGCTGCAGGCGTCAAGAAGCGTCCGATCGTGAAAAAGCCCGGTGAAATTAAGTTCTTGAATCCTCATTCATGTCCACTCGTGCTTGCAGCACTTTCTCGGGGATAATTGAACGTCTCCGAATCGAAAAGAAATGGACTTCAGGCAGACGTGGAGCACTACTGCTTTTATGGAGTGGCTGAATGGACTTTTGTCAGTGTGTGATACCTGTGCATATTCTGAATGATGATACACAAGCCTATTCGACTGAATATAAATCCCATTTGAATGAATAGAAACATGACATTGATACATATGTGGATTTTATTTTTTTTTTGGTACTCCAAAGAACAAAGGCAGAGTGAACGGAGCTACGAGAAAGAAATTTCAGGCTTAACCCAAACTGTAATTATAAAGCCAAGTGAGCTTTATTAAATCTGCATACTTGTAAAAGAATTGAGGAACATGCACTACTTTTGAAGCACGTGGATTTAAGTGGATATTGTCTTTGATTTCATGGAGAAGAATATTTTGCTTTCAAGTCCTCATTTAAGTCATTTGCTTCAGCAAGACTGAGAAAGAAGACTGTCGGCTACAGAGTATTCATACACCATTTGTTAGTTAATTACAATTTAATTAGATCTAATTTGCAGGCTGTTTGTGGGAACTGTAGAACAAAGAAATGTTTCATAAAAGGGAAATGATTGAAATCCCAGAATGAGAATATACAGCAAATGCAACTCAGACAAACAGGCATCCACCATGGATTCTGTGTTGAGTGGAAGTGTTGACGAAGAAGACTCTGTTTTGTTGAAGGATCCAACAGCGGCCTCGTGGTTGTCCTGGGATTTGATCTCACAACCATCCTGAGACGAGGACCGAATCATTTGTTTTTTTGCTGTGGCACTAAGAGACTGATTCAGGGTCAGATTTGAAAGAGAGGAACCAAGACAAACACAGGCCGATGGATGGGTGGGTGGAAGGATGAACGAAATGTTGGATGAATAGAGGGGTGTATGCTGGGATGACTGTATGATGGATAATGAAAGGATGAACAATTGGACAGATCGATGGATAGATAAATGCATGAATGAATGGATTAGTTTGGATCAGTGATTAAATAGACATGTATTGATGAATGTTTGATGGATCAAGGAATGGATGGATGGGTACATGAATTGATGGAAGGAATGGATGGATGGATGAATATGGGTGGACATGTTATTGGACTATTAACGATGAAGGATTTAAGATCAGATTTGAAAGAGGAGAATTAATACAGTTGATGGATGATTGGATGTAAAGGATAGGTGTGTAGATGGATGGATGGATGGATGGCTTGATGTGGTTTTAAAAGAATGAGCAGAGAAAGAACAGAATCAAGAAATGCATGGCTGGAGTTTGGATAGGAGATGGATGAGTTGATGTGGCACTAGACTCAGATTTGAAAGAGAAACACTGAGACAGTTGATGGATAATTGGATGGATGGATGGATGGATGGATGAGTTAAAGTGGCACTAAAAGAAAAACAAAAGAACAGAATCAAGAGAGTTGATGGATGGATGGATGGATAAATGGGGGGGATTATATGGATGAGTTTATGTGGCTATAAAAGATCTGCTTTAGGATCAGATATGAAAGAGATGAAACAGTTGATGGATGATTGGATAGATGGATAGACGGAGGGTGAATTAATGGATGGACAAGTTGATGTGGTGTTCAAAGTCTGCTTTAGGGTATGAAAGAGAAAGACATGAATGAGAATAATTAAGAGAGTCGATGGATGGATGAGTTGACTAAAGGATCTACTTTAGGGACGGATTTGAAGAAGAATCGAGGCAGTTGATGGATGAACGGATAGTTGGATGGATAGACGAGTGGATTGTATAATGTATATTGTACACCAATCCTCAGGCTAAAAATGGCTGCCATCTTCTTGATCAAACAAAGAGCAGTGAAGACAGACAGCAGAAAGAGAGGTTGTGTCCTACCATATGGCCTCGAGTGGACCACCTCAGCTGGTCTTCCTGTCACAGCTGTAGCAGAGCAGAAACAATCACTCCGTGCATATCAGTGATCACTAATCAGATGTGACTAACGAATGGCCGAGCAGGGAAGCTGATGCAAAGCAGCCGTGTGTGTTTGCCTGTGGATTATTGTCGAGATTGCAGTTTGGATGCTATAAACGCCTGCTGTCTTTCTGCACACAGACTTGTGCGAGCATGGGACGTGGCTTGTTTCGTCGATTATCTGTGTTGCATCGTTGCATAGTTTTAGCTATACACGAGTTAATTCCAAGCACATTTGTGTGCTGTTCAATCATGAACGTGTGCTGTCACTCAAATCATTATTATTGAGCCACTGTAATGGGTCATTTGTAGGTCTAATCATTTGGTGGATCAATACTAATAGTTTAGAGTCATCATTATTGATCCTCATTCAGCATAATGATCTCATTTAGCTAGGACTGACATTCAAACTCAAAGCAGCATCTGGATTGACATACCTACTAACCGGCATTGATTTCGCTTTTCATTTGGACAAAGTCAGGATTAGCCTCTTTACTTTCACTCACCCGGTTAGAACACAATCATCCGCTAAAAGTGTTCGACGAATCTATATGGGTTTCGGATGCGACAAACCGAATTAGTTTTGAAGTCAATGCCACCGAACGGAGAAAAAAAAAGTGCACGAAAGTCTTTATTCCTCCGTCACATCCTCTCTCGCTCTGTCCGTTTATCTTCTAATGGAATCTCTTCCTATGTGATAACTCCCCATGTGTCACGATTGCACAAATATAGCGAAGATGAACGTCGAACGATTTCTTATATAGTTCTATTTTCCTTTCCGAAATTTCTACCCTTTGCCCACTTTTCTGACAGATAATCACCAAAAGTATTTATATACGCGCATTCATCAACAAAGATAAATACACTCACCGGCCACTTTAATAAGAACACCTGTACTCTTGCTTATTCATGAAATTATCCAATCAGATACGGGTCAAGACCATCAGTTAACGTTCAAGTCAAACATCAGAATGGATGGCATGGTTGTTGGATCAAGGTTGTCCAATCTTGATTCCACCTGTTTAATCAGTTGATCTTTGCTTTCAATAGACTCAGGTGTGGCTTCTGCTTGGTTGGAATTAAATCCTGCACCCACATCGGATAAGATTGGACACCATTGCTCTAGAGTTTACACTGAATGGTATGGAAAAACAAACAACTTTCAGTTCTGCAGGCGGAAACACCTTGTTGATGAGAGAGGTCAGAGGAGAATGGCCAATGGTAACTCTAATAACCACGCTTTACAACTTTGGTGAGCAGAAGAGGATCTCAGAACACACAAAATGTCAAACCTTGAGGCGAATGGGCTTCAACAGCAGAAGAGCACATCAGATTCCACTCCCGGCCGCCAAGAACAGGAATCTAACACTACATTGGGCACATATACACGATACATTTTTCTTTATTGTATAAGACTAGTTTAAGTTTCCTTTTTTTTTTTTTTATTTAGGTTTTCCAATATTAGCCCAAATGTGCTGGAATTATTTGGACCAAATAAATCAACAACGCAAAAATACTAAACGTACTTCTGTAGAACTACAAATTCAAACCACAAAAATGTTGAATGCCAACAAATCAGAACAGCCCATAATAGTAATATATGGATAATTCGTTTTTTTTGTATGTGAGGGTTGGGGAGAAATTATTCGTTGTTCATTTTTTTTTTTTTCCCATTTTAATAAAAAATGTTTCCTGAAAACTTTTGATCTTAGAAGTATGAAACATAAGGGGGGGGGAAAAAACATTTCTTTGTATTTTGATTTCCAGTTCAGACCAAAGCTGTATTAATCTTGGATAAGACAACGCTAACAAACCACAAGGAGTCTTTAGAACACTGATCAGAGACCTTGAATTCCATGACCCCCCCCCCATAATAATAATAATAATAATGATAATAATAATAATAAACACAAGGAAGGGTCTATTCAGGCCACAAGGCTTTCTCTAATTTTCAGCACTGTTTGCAAACATGTATAATTTGCCATTTTCCAAATGGTGCAACAAAAAAGATATTTGCCCCGTCATTAGGAGACTGCGAGTCTGAATCTAGACAATGCCACAGCGATCCATGGATAAAGTAGCAAAATTAGCCATGCTTTGTGGATGGGAGGGGTAGCATTTTTTTCAGCCACAGTAGCCAATCTTGGCCGTCTATGAGAGGGCAGTTAGTGTTTTACTGCTATGACGCATCGGCCACAGTTCAAAAAGTTGTTTGTGTGCGGTCATGTGATGTAACGGGGAGAGTTGGCGGGTGGGAATTGGCAAGTGTCTACACACAAGTCATAAATACCACAAATGTATATAAATAGAAATATTTCCTCACTTAATTTTCCTCTCTCTCTCTCTCCCTCTCTTGAGCTACACATGCTACTCCTGAGATGCCAGTGATGCTGACCCTTTCTGCTTTCCAGACCTGCCTGGTCCATCCTGATGCCCTACTTCTGGTTGTTTTCACCACTTGGAAAGCACTCACTGCTGCTGAGGTACATGATACATGAGATTACTGAGGATGGTACCACTTACATACCATTAAGATGTCTTTGGACTGCTATTGATATGAACAGTTATGTTATGTTAGCTTTAGGACTGCAGTTGTCACGAACCTTCAGTGAACAGCTAATAACATCAACAAAGTAGACACCATGTTAAAGCTATAATGAAGCTCCTGGCTACACAATTGCACTTTTTGACCACACAGTACACAGTAATAGAAGGGATTTATTTATAATCGCACTATCCGGTGTCACTCAGATGAGGATGGGTTCCTTTATGAGTTTGGTTCCTCTGAAGGTTTCTTCCTCATGTCGTCTTAGTGAGTTTTTCCTCTCGCTCGCTCATTAGGGATTCATTTTATATCCTGAATTTATATATATTCTCTAAAGCTGCTTTGTGACAACGTCCGTCATTAAACGCACTATACAGACAAAATTTAATTGTGTGACTGGAGAATTATTCTAATCAAATTCCGTACTTTTCCGTTCCTACACAGAAACCGTGAGGACCTCAGACGGCGCAAGACAGGTCCTTGTCCTCTGAGCAGATGCTTTTGGAAAGCTTTCAGCCGAAGGCGGACGACGACAACGTCATAACATCAATTCAGATAAGATCACTGAAATTTATTTAGGGCAGTGATTCCTAATGTTTCTCCTTTTCTAGAACGTCTTAAAAAAGATCAGGAAGATGCCCAGATAGATTGCTCTAGACGCAAGAAGATGATCATTTAAAAGAAAATAAACTGGTTCCTTCGATTATAATTCAGTAAATACAATTCATACAATAATGTCGGTTAATTAAATAAGGGAAAAATCAGTAACATGGTGGTGTGACCTGAAGCGGAGTGACTGTTAACATGTATTATTCATGAGTCTCGGGTTGCAGGTTAAACTGAGCTCAAGTAAAACACACGCACACGCCCGACACCGCCAACTCTGTCCTGGAAAGAAGAGGGTCAAAAAGGACTTTCGAAAGCATACAGGATCTACATGCCAAATCACAGGAATTAGCAAGAACGCTAAATTCAACAGGCATAAGTGACGCTTTTGATTAGCATCAGCTGCTGAACGTGTAATCACTGAAGATAATCGGCTCCGGGAGGCATTTACGCACTGTATTCCACGTGTGCGAGTAACACATGATTAAAATTACAACGTCTACAGAAAAAAAATGGAGGGGGGAAAAAAAAAGCAGATTTAAAAATAGGATGCATATAATGTTGTTTCAGATGGCTACATTCGATGGGAGAAAACAGAAACATAACATAACATGGGTTTTCGATTCAGCAGTGAGCACCAGATACAGGTACAAGCTGCCTTTTTCTCTTCTTAATCTGGGATTTAGAAAAATCCCAGTCCTAGGCATAACGCAACCTCAGGGAAAAAAAAAAAAAGAAAAAAAAAGGCAGCGGTCTAGGATTGTGTCCCGCTAAATGAAATGGGTAAAGAATACATCAATAATTAAAATGAACTCGAGAATGAGAACTGGTATGAATAAGTACGTGTTACAATGTTCTATAAAAAAAAAAGGTTTTACAAGCGTAACTTATGTTGAAAAGCGTATAACTGTATTTTAAACATCGTAGAAATCGTCACTTTTATCCTGATTTAGCTCCAAAGTCCTACTTCTTGTAAGACAGCAAACAAAGCAACGACGCTGGAGGTGAAAGAAAGAGGCAAAAGCGCAGATTAAATGGCGCAAAAAAAAAAAAAAAAACATAACAGAAGCATATACACACATATTCGATAGATTTTTCCATATCAAAATAGGGTTCATGTGTTAGTAACAGAAGCACATAGAAATTCAAATGAATCAGAGGTTCATTTGTTAATTCACTCAAGTCCCACCCGTTGATATCGGACGAGCGCCGTCTCCCAGAAAGTCAGCGTGATTGAAAGGAGGCGTGGCCATCCAACACCGGTGCATCGTGGGATCTCCCCGACTGAAATCGCGAAAACACGGCAAACGCTTTTTGTTGTTGTTGACGTTTTTGTGTCTGCGATGCCTCGTAAACACGTCCGTCGGGTCGTTTTGGAGTTTTAAGAGTCATGAGATACTCTTTTTAAAACGTTGGCTCTTTTTTTTTTTTTTTATACAGAACACAATAAAGGCATTCGATTTTAAGAGTTGGTTTTTTTCCATTTCTTATAGGCAATAAAAAAGAAAAACAGATAGGAAAAGAAAAGACTGCTGCCCAGGTGCCTGTGTAAGGGGAAGAGTCACTGTCTCAGTAGGACCTGGGGAAAAGCACGATATGTCTGCTGTGTTTGTCTGCATGTGTGTGTGTGTGTGTGTGTGTGTGTGTTATTCCGATTTGTGACAGTACAAGTCCTTAAGTGCTTTCAGCTCCTCGATGAGGGTTTTGTTCTGGTTTTCCAGCACGGCCACGCGATTCTCCAGACACTTCACATATTCCTTCTTCTTGCGACGGCACTCTCGCGCTGCCTCCCTGTGGCCGAAACTCAGCGTTACACTCAGAAAACAAGAACGCTTTGGTTAAATCTGCCTCGGTTTAACATTCGCGTCACGTTTTGATCGATCCTACCGCTACTTTTCACACTTTTCCTACTCCCGCCCCCACCCCACCGCTGAGTTGTCAAGTTTCACATTCCGAGCGTGTATATGAGCTGTACCTGTTCTTCATGAGGCGGACCTCTCTCTTGCGCGTGGCCTCCTCGGCACCTCCCTGGCCCGACGCCATCACCACTCCGGGAGCGATGGTGCCGGACGCCGCCGTGCGGATCTGATACGCCTGCACGTCTCCGGACGCAGCTGAGAAGCGTGACAGAGAGAGATAGCGTCTTACGTTACATCGGCGTGTTAAATTACAGCTGTAATACGGCCAGAAAATATTATACTGCGATTTACATACTTCCTCACATTGTGATCGTGGTGTGTAATATTAATACACACGGGTGAACTTCGTAGTTAAAGACCTGCATAATTCCACCAAAACTAATTATATATATATATATATATTATATAATTATACCAACACTGTCAGGATTTATCTATTTGGAATCTGACAGAGGTCTGAGTAGACTAACAACGTGTACTGGCTTCTGCAATATCAATATTTCAAAGATGAATATTGCAATAAGGATTTTAACAAATATATTGCGTAAATAAATATTTTCGTTCCGACTCGTCGAGACTAAAAACGAACCGCAGTTTCAGAAACAGTTCCATGCCGAAGGGGGGTATTTCAAGAAGGGAAAATTTCCCTATTTAGTCATGCAGCTTGAAGAGGAAAAGACGGTCGAAAGTGCCAGCGCTATTTCACAACGTGCTGTTTGTAAGGTTTGGATTACGTTATCGAGGC
This sequence comes from Ictalurus furcatus, assembly GCF_023375685.1. Classification (NCBI taxonomy): domain Eukaryota; kingdom Metazoa; phylum Chordata; class Actinopteri; order Siluriformes; family Ictaluridae; genus Ictalurus; species Ictalurus furcatus. Next base: position 15,651,404 of record NC_071280.1, read on the forward strand.
GGAAAATTTTGGCCTCGTGAAATATCCTGAGAGATTTACTGCACTGCAAAAGTGTTAGGAGTCAAATTCAAAGTCTGACTACAATATTTTAATGTGCAGGCTTGAAAACTGTTTGACAGAAGTTCCTCATGTTCCTTCATCACTCTCCATCCGGTTTCTTGCAGGAAATTAATAATAAACTGGAAAGTAAGAAACTCTTGAAGACTTCCCTGTGTTGGAAAACTTACTGACTATTACAAAGCCCTGACACTGGAGACTCCTTCCATAAGCATCGCGACACAGAAACTGCATTAATTACTCGTGTTTATATGGAGCGTCCACCGTACGCTTCCCTGTGTTAGTTACTATAGGAATAGAACGTATTAGAACAAGTGCATTAATAATATACCTGTGACGTGTCTGAAATCTGTTATAGAACGTTAATAGACGATTCTGACCAATCAGATTTGAGAATTCAACAACACTGCGGTCGTCGTGTTAGTCCCGTGTACGAAGCTTCTTTATTGCCTCGAGGCACAATAAATCGATCGCGTTGTAGAACCCAATGTATGTGTCTATATAGACGACCTGCTTAAGAGTGCTCACCTTGCACCACAACCTGGTTACTGGGCACCAGGATCTGCTGGCCGTCGCTGGTCTGAGCGTACTGCAGGATGGTGGCGCCTGACTGGGCCCCCGCTGTGTTAGTCATCGTCAGAGTCTGCAGGCCCTGAACGCCGTCTGTGCCGTTATTGGCCAGCTGGATGGCTCCGCCTTGTGTGATGGCAACTAAGAGAGGAAGTGAAGCGGAAAGCCTTTTACAAACCATGGTCTTTCCAAACAAACATTAAACACAGAACTAATACAAGCATGATTTTACTTGGTTATTGTGCAGTACTTAGTAACATTATACACACACATACACACCTTTTGATCTGAAGGTGTGTGATTAAATGTGTGAAATCGGTGTTGTAGACCAAAATATAATCGTGCCGACGTGTTCATTTCTTTCATTCGAAAACTAACATTTTATTTACAAAAATATCTTTATTTAAACGGACGACTCGGAGCGAAACATTCCGAAAAGCAGCCGATAAGACTCCAGCGTCGGTGTGAACTCCTTTAATACTGTTTAAAAAGCATCTCATGGAAATTCCTCAAGAAATCAGGTGAGAAAACGCCAAGAATACATTTCTGGAAATTCTAGGAAAAAAGCGTGTCTACTTTGAAGATGCTAAAATACTAAATTCTAAAATGTGGGGGGATAAAATGAAAATAAAGAATGAGTGTACAACATGTAAAAGATAACGCTTTTACAATTACACAGACGCATCAGCAGCCGTTACTTTCTCGGAGATGTTTTGATTAAGTCTCCATCCTAACACTTTATGGCCAAAAAAATTTAAGGACTTGTACGTGTTTGTTGGACAGCTACAAGGGAGGTCAAGCACTGATGTTGGGATGTCGAGGAGGTCTGGGGTTGAACTCTGTGCTTTAGTTCAACTCAGTGTTTTCTCTTATAAATAATCTTATTATTTTGGCAACATAGGCTTAATCTGAAGTATAAATTATGATTGTTGTCATGGTTTCATAGCATGTTGATCATAATTTAGAACTGCAACTACATCTAGATCAATAGAAGTAAATAACAGACACCTGCCAGCCAATCAGAATCAGATATTTACTTTCAGTGTACAATATTGTTTAAGGTAGACACTTCAAGACACCTGCATTTGCAAGGCGTCAGCCTAATAAATAGCAGTATAGGAAATTTCCTTCTGGTAGAATTTATTAAAAGGGTTTAAAAAAAAAAACAACAAAAAAAAAAAAACATGGCGGGTAAAACCGTTTCTCTAATAAAAGAGTAATGTTTCTGCAATGGAGTAAATCTTTTCTAAAAATCTATCTAAATGGCAACATATCATATTCAAGATGGCTAATAATTCAGCTGCATATATATATATATACACACACACACGACCCACTGAACTGCTTTGTCTAAATGTGTGTGACTGACTGTGCAAACATCTCACTCACTGTACTGTCCGCTGCTGGTTTGGTAAATGGGGGTGGGCACGGTGACTGTAGTTATGGCCGGTGCCGAATCCTCCTCGTTTTTTTCCTCCTCTATCCGTGGCACGGCTGGAGTGTCCGATGAGAGATCGTTCAAGATTTTTCTGTTGAGGAAAGCGACACGCTTTTAAATCACGCCAACGAACGACAAAGTACCCGAAAGCTTAGAGACGACACGGATTGGAGAAACGTTCGAACCTGTACGAGGGCCGCCTAGAGAGGATCTCCCTCCTTTTCTGGGTGTCCGTCACGCTGTCCACTGACTCCTGTGAGTCCTCGCTCTCAGCGATGGTGGAGATCTGTGTCCAAACGTCAGAAAAAACAAACATGGTGCGTCATCAATGCTGAGTCAGTCAGTCAGTGAGAGAAAATCGGTCCTGAAAGCCAGGAAGTTCTGCCGATGTACCTGTACGGCTTGGACCTGGGGAGACTGGATGACAGACGGCTGCGCGGCCTGGATCACCCCGTGAACCTGGACTGTCTGACCGTTAGGCAGCTGCACCAGCGTGACAGTCGGCCCGGTGGCTGAGGCCTGACCCGCTGCCATGGAAACCTGCCTCACACACAGAGTTATTTAGAAACGGTGTAGTAATAAGAAATGATCAAATATATCTATTCTCTTTACCGATGACACAAACCACCATTCTTTAGTGCATATATGACATATACTACCACTACTAAACATTTTCTAATCGAATGAACATCCATGTCGAAGTGTTCTCGGGTCAACGAGGGCAGGGCTTAAGTTAAATTTCACGAGTCGGTCAAAGATTTGATTATATCCGAACATCTCCACGACGGTTTACACAAAGCTGGTCACGCTTTCAGCGAATTCCTGACTCGGATTGGTCAGGAGGTGCTGGTTGATTTTCTACACTGCGTTTCATCCGCTCTGTGCTTGTACTCTGCACGACGACAATAAAGTTGAATCTAATCGAACCTAATCGAATAACAGTAGCTCTGCCAGTGATTCCATTCACGGGTTTGTATTAAAAACACTGCTTCTAATACGTTATCGTTTCTATAGTAACGACATACTGTACGCAGGGACGTACACGGTAGCAGGCACTCCACGATAATCTAAGAATGGAAGAAAAAAAATAAACAAACATGCTATTGTTAAATAAAGAAAAATGCACACCCGCTGATACGGCAACGTTTTCTGTAAGGAGATGTTAAACGAACGTTTAGGCAAGAAGTCTCCAGTGTCAGCGGTTTAACTTTTCCACTATGGGTTTTTTTTCCCCGTGTTGTGATTTCTTTGGAACATGACAAGCTGCATGTTTTGTCTTATTCGCTTCAAGGCCAGTCATGGAACGACCGTTTACAGCTGCTATAGTGAAAGTGTTAACGAACTTGTTTTTGCTGCGTTCGACATGGTTAAACGTATATATAAACAGATTAAAAAGGTAACTGATTGGAAACTGCTGTGGTATAAGAGAAATAAAACCCTTTGGAGTGGATTACTAATACACCAGCCCTTATTTCAGATCAGTATTTAGCAGATTCAGTGGTGATAAAGCGTCCGGCTCACCTGCGCCAGGGTGGCGATCTGCTGCGTGTCCGTCTCAGAGACGGCCGTCTCGCTGCCCTGCTGCACATCTGCTCCTGCGTCCATGGTCATTTAGAAAAGCCGCGGTGAGGAGAGGAGGTGGACTCGGTTAGCACGGCCTGCCTGTGGGGACGAGGAGAAAGGAAACGATTACGCCGAAGCCGCTTAACGTCTACACGACGTGTTCAGAGTATTGCAATAAAAATAAGACAATAAATATTCCTGCTGGACCGTTTGTCGTTTTTTTAAAAAAAAATTTTTTCAAAGGAATCGTTCAAAAAAAGATAGACGATTTCAACATTTACTTTGAACCAAACGTTTTCGATAAACTAAGCTCTTTCTTTTGTTTTGTACTGGATTAACAGAAGCTTTTCAGCTCAAATACTCTTCAGACACGATGTCGGAAACGTCGCAAAACGATATCCGACGTTAATTTGAGCGTGGGATTACTTGGATTGTAAACTTTTAAACACAGATTATTCTACTGTTTTATAAAACGGATTATGTATTAAAAGCATTGCTAAACCAAATAATACTCTGATGTGTGCTGATTTCTGTATGATGCTAACTGGTGTAACTATGTATCCAAGGATTTTTTTTTTTTTAATTGCTAGAAAACTCTCTGATGTGCATGACTAGTCTGGCGTAGGTGGTCAAATTACAGTTGACATCTACTGCCCTTTACAGTCTGGATAATTATTTAGAAATGGTGCCTACATACATTTATATGATGACCTTTTCTGTGAGATGTTTATTCAACATTTACGGAAGGAGTCTCCAGTGTCAGTGCTTTGTAACAGTCAGAAGTAACACTGTCCTGACATGGGAAAGTCGTCGGGACGATTTGTTTTTGGTGTCTGGTGAGTAGATTACCGTTTATAGCTGCTAGGAAATAACTGGCTTTGTGGACGTTCCACAACATTAAATGAAACTATAAACGGACAAAAAGTACCAACGTTGTTCTTTGAGAAATAAATTAAAAGAAAAATAAGAATATTTATAAAATTATATATATAATATTTAGAAAATAATCATTTAGAATAGTTAGAAAATCACTGTGATATGGGGGGAATAAAAGACTTTGAATAAATATCAAACTTCGAGGTGGTAACAGTAACTTGTTTTATTCATTAATTAACTATAAAGGTAGATTCATAATCTTCCAGCTTTTTAGGATCAATTATCAAGGCACCTTGTTTTTGTTTAAATGCAATCTATTTTTATTTAAATAATAATCAATCTGTCTGTTTTGATGAAAAGATTCAGGAACAATGTCTAAAAAATTTTTAAATGGGAGAAAATATCCTTATTATCTGTGTAGCAGCAAGAGAAAAACCTAGAAATCTCTGCGTATATTGAAATGACTAATAGTGTTATGCATGTTATGCAGTAACCCTCTGACCTCTAACTGTAGAGTACAGGTTTATACGTCAAAGTGCCTCGGGTTCATAGTAATAAAACGCACGGACGGTCATAAACCACTTGGGAATAACACGGCCTGTGGACCGGTCACACAAACATCTTTCTTTGTGCTGTTTAAGTGTGGATTCTGCTGTGGCTTCTTAAGCAATAAACTTTTTTTTTTTTTGTATTATTTAGTAAATTAGTTTTTGCCAAATCTTCTCAAGTCATCATTTTGTTTATGAAACCGGATCCGTGCCACGTTTGGGCCAGATGTTAAAAATAACATTTGAATCTACACCTCAGAGCCAGATGTAACAATATACATGGCTTTTTATACTTTCTTTTTTAAGGTCTCTCCTGTCATACAACAGCAACCAATCTGGTCAAGTGAAGGGTATCACATGCTTCCTCCGAGTCAAATCTTTCCAATCTCCAGACGTTCCGGCTCATGCTTTTCCGCTGTGCTGGTGAATTGTTAGTCTGCGCAGGTTCTAAACCTGTTTTGATTGCACAGATCTGGTCAAAACTGAGCAGTATTGCACTGTCGTGACACAGGATCAGCTGTGAGATTCAGATCTTGTGAAAACGTGACGCTACCGTCAGCCCAAATGTTGGTCCGGTGCAGCGTATATTCGTTATTTGGGGTATTACGATGCTTGGAGGTGATCTGCTTGGGTTTCAAAGGGACTCTTGGCTGAAATCAATGATATATCTAACAAATTTGACATCTAAAAATTATAAAATGGTACAATGTGACTGCACTAGGGTTTATCATAAATTACAGTTAATATGGGTTCAAATGTAGTACTTTATACTTAATTAATGTGAGTTTATTGTTTTTTGGAAGTGTGTCTTGTGAGTTTTGGAACTGTACCATACAATCTGTCCGGCCATCAAGACTTCTTGTACCTTTTGGCGCCTTTTTACTTCCGCATACAACAAACAGCGATGGGATTAGGACTCACTATAGAGAATCGACTCTTTTGAACTACAGGTTTAAGAGAATCGGCGCGCGACTTTATGATTCGTAGCTGCATTCAAAGTGTATATTCCCGTGTTTAATTCAAAACAAGCAATTAGCCAAAAATACCATATATGTATGAAATGTGATTCATTTTAAAAATGTAAAGTAAAAAAAAGCACAACTTTATTTGAGTTACGTATACATAAATAAGTCACGTCCATGTCCACATAAATAAGTGTCGATTCGTGTTTGAGAGTCGATTCACCTCAACGAATCGCCCATGAGTATCATTCGGTTTAGGATGATTTTTCCACAAGAAATAAAAATGGCCTTGACTAGGAAACAAATCTGCAAATAAATAATCACCAGTTTGCGTGGTGAATAAGAAAAAAGATGCGTTATATTACTCGGTAATTATTAGACATTATTTATCTAATGGTGAAACCGTTATTTTCTACCTAAACTGACAATATTTTCGGCTGCAATTCCGAGTTCAGTCGGTAAAATACAGCTGATGTTACATCTGGAGAGTCGAAACACTAATGTTTCGCAAGTTGAAATGTTCTGTAGTCTTCTGTAGTTAGCAGGCTAATGCTATATATATTCATCTTGGTTAGCTATTTCAGCTAACCAGCTAATGCTGCAGGCTCGCGCGCTCTTGAAAATATTTTTTTTTCCTGGTGGCTAGGGCTAGCTAGCCGTTGGCTTGATCTTCGCTTTACAGCTTACATAGCTCAGTTTAACTGTTATAAACGTGCGGAATTTGAACAATGGTATATTTCTAGGACCCCCATCTGCATTCCCTGTGCTCCCCCGTCTCGGTGTGACTCATTGACTGAAAGCAGCTCGGTGTAGCTTGTGCTGTGAAACAACAACATGCCCGTCACCGCCGCCATGATCGCTTTGTGTTAGGAAACGCCATGGCTGAAAACTAGACGCGCGTTTATTTGCGTTGCGTATCTCCTCCTTACCCGGTCACGGACTCGCTTACTCGCTCTCTCTGTTCTCGCGTCACTCCCGGGCCTCCGGAGCTCCACTTTTTATTCAGTCCGACACGTAAGAGCCCGCGTCAGGGTACACCTCCGCCGCGTCACCGCAGACAACAACAACGCGAGCAAGGACGAAACTGCGGCACGACTCGCTATCGGGAGCGCCGGAAAGCGTCGAGCGCTGGCGAAGACTCACGAATCCACCACGAAGCTCGGCCGAACTTTCACGAAAAGGGATCGTTCATGCTTATACTGCGCATGCGCGGAAACTCGCAACGCGATTGGATGATGCCAAACTGCAGCAGTAGTTCCAAAATAGCGCATTTGCTAGTGCATGTTCCCTACAAAACATATCAAGAACAAAAAAATAAAATAAATAAAGTTAAGAAGCACGGTGCAAAAACAGTAATCTAGTCAAAATCTATTAAGGAGGAGAAAGAGTTTATCTCTATGCAAAAAATATGTGAACAAACTAAGTAACACTTAAGTTCACTGCAGAAATCCGCCGTTAAAAAGTATTTCATTGAGATGCATTGATGCATGTAACGTTTTATACGTTGTTTGGGTAAATTGTAAAAGATAATGAGTGTACTATATGGACATAAAAATCAGAGATTTATCGTGATTAATTTAGGTTAGAGAGATGTTTTAGGGGCTTTAGTACAACAGTTATATACCAAACTGTAAACATTTCCACAGGGAAAAGTTTTTATTTTCAACATTAAAAGATCTCACGAAAAGAAAATAATTATAGTGAATAATTAAATAAAAATAATAATAATAAAATTAAAAAAAGAGTAAACGCCTAGTGGTTATTATATTGGTCATCGTCGAAGGGTTTTCAAAAGAATTACTGCTGAACTCAGAGATATGATTGAAATATGTTTATAAAAACCTCTGAATTATTTCCTTATATGGTTTATACAATTAGGAATAATAATAATAATAATGATGATGATGATGATGGAAAAGCAAAGTGTATTGTGGACACTCTGCATCCCCTTGGTTACATAGTTTTGACGCAAACTACTGCAGTGAATTGTGGGTAACAAAACTCCCTACAATAGTGAACGGTGTGTGTAGTTTCGGATATACTGCAGGAACGCTAAAGTATATAAATAAATATGTAAAATCTAAAAATATATATATATTTTTTAAATAAATTGTTAAAGTATATATCTCAATGAGATACACAAAAGCGTCTTTCTTTTCGTTTCCACTTCCTGTTTTAGCCTGTGAAAGATTTTGATTGGTCGGTTTAAAAATATGCACCAATCTGAGTCTTCGGTTCGCCTGTTTGTCCCGCCCACTCGGGAAAGCACCCGGAAATAGGTTGGTCTGTCATTTTTAGAGACGGCACAGAAGTAGGAGAAAGTCTGATAGAAGGATTTGTTTACTTGTATTTGTTTTTGGTTGGTCGAGATTGTAGGTTATTATGGCATCGCTTTTCAAGAAGAAGACGGTGGACGGTGAGTTTACAGCGGAAATGAGACAGTTTTGATGATTTAAATGAAAACAAGCCAAGCTTGTTTTCCTAGCTGTAGTGAGCTAACAGCAGTGTTGATGACCGTGCTGATTTGGGTGTAACTTTAATTCCTTGGTTTAGTATTATTAGTACTTTAGTGTTAGTATTAGTGCTGTTTGTTAGTTTTAATATGTGTGATTCATGACACATTGGCTGTAATCGATTACTATTTCTCTTGGCAGCCAGTATTTGGTAAACACAAACACTTTCATTGTCAAGTTTGTCATTTCTGGTGTATATTTAAAGAGAGTTCCTGCTTTATAATATGAACAGCACCGTGTAATGAAAAGTCCAAGAGGAAAGGGCTAGGAATTCCTCAACAACAACATAATGGACGTGTTGACTCAGTGCCATTTCTGGTCTCGTGTTACAGATGTCATCAAGGAGCAGAATAAGGAGCTGAGAGGAACACAGAGGCAGATCACGCGAGACCGATCGGCACTGGAGAAACAGGAAAAACAGCTGGTTCGAGACACCTCCCTTCGAGTTTTACAGTATCACTACGGCTGTTTGATAACGTGTTTGTGATTTCCGGCATCACAGAAAGTTACGATATAGAAATAAGTCAACTAAATTACTCCCAGGAATCAATGAGTCATATCCAGGAAGTGTGAATTTTTAATTACGTTACAGTAGTGCAAATCACAACACACGTTTTATCAAAGCTATTCTATTAACTACTGAGTGTTATACTACTAGTTATTATCCCTTCAACAGAACGGGTTTAATTGCTCAAAAACTATGATAACTCGGACCTAACGTGTCCTGTCGGTGGAGCGTTCAAGAATAGAAAGCTCTATGACTCGAATAAATAGGAAAATATTATTGTACACGTGTTAATAACGAAGTAAACCTGTGCTGAGGCGAGGTCAGTGGAATTTATTTTACAGTCCTGGCTACAAAAGAGAGGTTTGAGAATCAATACTGGTGCATTCACATTGACGCACAACATTTTTATTACATTTTCTGTGGAGACAAAAAATATATATATATGTAACAAGAAGTGAATACCCCTAATATCTTAATCAGCCAATATTCATTGCTAAAGTTTTGAACAATATGTTCAAAAAGCCCCTTACTGTCCAGTGTTGTATGATGTGAATGTGTTACACAAACTTAAATAAGTCGAATATAGACATTTATAACATTACATATTATTATAAGCGTTTTATTAATTTCACTAATAGATTGTGCAATTTCTGTCTTTGGTTAAGCGGTTTATTAAGCTTGTTATCTCATACAAGGTGTTGATTTAATTTTCTATAACAGCAGCTCTGACAGTATTTCCGACCGCAAGGCAAATCCCAGGTTTGTATTAATGCGCTCGTTCTAATACGTTTCAGCTCATTCTCAGGGGCTTTATTGTAGATGTGCCTAATCAGTCCCTCCAGGATTTCCAGACTTTGCGATCGTAGAAATGAACGCAAAATCAAGCAAACGCCACAATATTCAGAGGAGCTCGCAACGTTTCGATATCACAGCAGGTTTTCCGCAGGTTTGGATCGAGACGCGCCGTGTGATGTCAGCCAAAGCCCTATTCTATTCACGTGCGTCGAACATGAGTCCAGCTAAAATGGTGTCATTTACCAACAAACATCGCTGTGAAAGCCTGTGGAAAACCATTTCGTGCGATTGCAATTTCACCAATTCAAAGCACAAAAAAGTCAGCATGCTGCATCGCGAATTTTGAAAAAAGCCGCAGCAAAGTCCAGCGTTTTTGTCCGCAACGATCAAACAAACAAAAAAGAAACCTCTGCGAAATCCTGTACGGACTGTCTGACTGTTGATACGGTGAAGTTTTCTGTGAGGAGATGTTTATTTAGGATTTTTGGAAGGAGTCTCCAGTGTCAGGGCTTTGTAACACGTTTTCTGACATGGGAGAGTCTTCATGGAGGGCTTTGCACGTCACGGCATAATGGCAACCTGTCATTTGCCATGCAGTCAGCACTACCTACTGTCAGAGCTGCTGTTATAGCAAATAAATCAACACCTTCTGACCAATCAGAATCTAGATTGGCATCAACCGGTATAGTGAGCTGTACTATTTACACACTGTATACATACTGTAACTGTTTCATCTGTTCTTGCTGGAACAGGAGATGGAGATCAAGAAGATGGCCAAATCGGGGAACAAGGACGCGTGTAAGATCCTGGCCAAACAGCTGGTGCAGCTGAGAAAACAGAAGACCAGGACATACGCCGTCAGTTCCAAAGTCACGTCCATGTCCACTCAGACCAAACTCATGCACTCGCAGATGAAGATGGCAGGAGCCATGGGCGCCACCGCTAAAGTACGGGGCGGAACATAAAGATATAATACAAACACACTCTGTCAGATAGAAGTCTTCATCATCGATCATTTTATTGGTCTATAACCAGGATAACAACTCATTAACATGAACATCATGTTCATGGCGTATCTTTTGTTTTGTTTGTTTTTTTTCTTCTCCAGACGATGCAGGCAGTCAATAAGAAGATGGATCCTCAGAAGACTTTACAGACTATGCAGAACTTCCAGAAAGAGAATGCGAAGATGGAGATGACTGAAGAGATGAGTAAGTACTCCCCGTCAATTTTTAATGCTCAAAACCTCTTCACCGATCAGAGAACTCCTCTGAAAGGTATCGATCCGCTGGAATCCGACTGCAGCCGTCGAAGGTAACGAATCCTGGTATGCTTTTTCTCCCGCTCTTCAGTGAACGACACGCTGGACGACATCTTCGAGGACTCGGGAGACGAGGAAGAATCTCACGACATTGTGAACCAGGTGCTGGATGAGATCGGCATCGAGATCTCGGGAAAGGTGAGAGCGACGCGCTTCACACGCGTCTGAGACGAAAAACTGAAATTCACGGCTTCGGTATACTGTGTAACTACAGGATGCTTTATTAAAGGAGCAGTCTGTCACTTTGAAATGGGATACTATGCATACTACGCATACTAAACCCCACCCAAAAGTGGCGTGCAAACATTCATAAATTCATACACTCACCGTCCACTTTAATAGGTACACCTGCTCAGTCGTGCAATCAGCCAATCATGTGGCAGCAGTGTAGTGTGTAAAAAAATCACGCAGATGCAGGTCAAGAGTTTCAGGTAATGTTCACGTCAAACATCCAAATAGGGGGAACCTGAGTTGCTTTTCTGCTCACCACGGTTGTAAAGAGTGCTTATTTGCGCTATCATAACCTTCCTCAAACCAATCTGGCCGTCGTCCTCTGGTCTCTGATCAGCAACAAGCTGTTTCCGCCCACAGAACCGGCGCTCTGCTGTTGTGTGCGAAAATCCTAGGAGATTCAGTCCGTCTCCAACAACAATGCCCCGGTCTCAAGTCACTGAGAACACATATTTTCCCACCCACTGTTTGACGTGAGCATTAATTGCAGCTCTTGACCTGTATCTGTATGGATGTATGCTTTTTACACCACGTGATTGGCTGATTGGATAACGGGAAGGAGTTCCTAGTAAAGCGGTTAGTGAGTGTATGCATTCAAGTACAGGAAAAGTATAGACAAAATATATACATCACTATTTCCCATTTGGATCATTTCTTGCCTGTGACTAATGCTAACTAACAATTAGCATAACGTGCAGGTTAGCGTATTTGTTTCCTTGTTGTTGTTGTTGTTGTTGTTGTATCTTTGTATGGAAAAAAAAACACCAAGATGGAGCGTCCGGTTGTAGGAAAATAATCAACGACTATAATAGCAGCACGTCCCGAAGTGCCACTTAGATCACATCAGTTTGCCAACAATTACTTTATTACTTAATTTATTAAAGAACGACATAATATACCTTTTATCTGTTTATAGTTACAGGTAATGTTGTGGAACTTGCTTCCAGTGAAACAAGTGGATTCTTTTCCTATACCAGCAAAAGTATTTCTTTAAACATAAGCCACTACTTAACGCATACTTTACTGTACACTTATTTGTGCGTTTATCATCAAGACACCGGAACAATCCGGCAAGTCATTACCGCTCGCCTACTGCATGTTTCTCGTACCACGTTGCCATCTCGATAATTATCCCAATCACGTACTGCACACAAACCGCAGCTCGTCGTTTCATTTGAGCTCACTAATGCGAGAGAGATCAGAGATATTCCGAGTTCTCTAAGCATCCTCATGTCTCGAGTCTCCTGTCGCATCGCGTCTACGTTCGGAGCGTTTTTTTTTTTTTGTTTTTTGCATTAAGTTTTTAAGCCCGAACTGTCCTCTTATTTCCTCGGCAGATGGCCCACGCTCCCTCTGCTAACCGAACCAAGCCTGCCGCCGCCGCCTCCACCTCCAAAGCAGATGGGATATCAGACGAGGAGATAGAGAGACAGCTAAAAGCTCTCGGAGTGGACTAGCGCAGACGCGTACATCTCTGATTTGCCTGGCAACACACACACACACACACACACACACACACTACTGAACTCTCAGCCTTGACATTTGCAGTCACATAAACATACCTACATAAAGGGGAGGAAGCACCACAGCAGGAAAATTCTATTCGGTTGTTGTGGTAGGACTCGCCACTGTTTAAACTGTGTTGAAAATACATAAATAAATAACTTGTACATTTTTACAGAACACTGTTCAGATATACAGTTTTCGATGCATGCTTGTATATTCATAGTTTTATTCACTATTGTAAAAAATTAAATATTAAATATCTCGAATGTGTATTGGAATGAAAGGTTGAGATCAAATGATTAAGCAAAAAAAAAAAAACACCTTTCCTTTCCCTGAACTCTCTAGAGAGATCTACCTCCAATTACAGACTAGGAAAAAAGTGGCATTGTACTTTGGGAGTCGATGCATCCTTTATACTTTCTTACTTTTCACATCTCTCCTTTTGTTGTTTTATCCTTTAAAAAAAATAGCAACCTTCAATCCTGGCACTTCTTGTTAAAATTACTTCCAAAACCCCAGCTATATACTTCTAGCACTTTATTCTTCCTTCATGTCCTCCAGCTACCTATCTGCCTGATTGCTTTTCTGGGATTTCAGCTGAATAACAAATGAATAAGAGCTAACGAATGGTGAAGATCAGCAGTTAGCATGACCGAGCTAGATTACTTTCACGCCTTGCTCTTTTGATTTATTTATCACCGGCCAAACCTTTTGCCATTTTCGAACTGTCCGTCATCATGGCTTCGTTAAAAGAGAACGGATGACGAGACAAGGCGGACGTTTTTTTTAACCGGGTCATTTACATTGCACATGCTGTCGCGGTCTTAAGCTTCGGTGTTCATTAAGGACATCTTATTATGTAGGAGCGCTGAGAAGTAGGCTTGGTAGACTCCAGGCCAACTTTGAGGTCAGTCTGGATGTGAAAATTACAGTTACTCATTTTCTTAACGGAAGGGTTTGTACTCTTTACCTCACGAGCTTGTCGTTCGGAGTGGCTAAATTTAATCTGAGCCGTTTATCACTGCCGAGGGCCGAGTGCGGCCCCGGAGCGAGATCGTTTCTTTAATTAAAAACACAATCGGTGATGGGATTTCATTAACAACAGCTCTGAATCTAATTTGAACCCCACACCAGGCACAATCCACTGTGTAGTCTTTATAAATGTGTAAATAGTGCAAGTGTGGATGATTTTATTATTTTTTTTCCCCTCTGTTTCTTGTTCCTAAGCATATTTATCAGAGGTATGGGATATTGATATTTGTTCAACATTTTGGGAGAATTTTTTTTTTTGTTAACCGTGAATAAAACGCCTTTTTAACTATCCTGTCTTTCGTATGGCTTCTGTTTTGTTTTAAGCGTGAATATAGCTAATAGTAAGCACACGTAAACGGTACGCTTTGGTCGTGACACCAGAGGGCAGTGTGTAATCATGGCATACTGATGCCTCCAGCTTGAAGCGCGATTCAAAGCTGGGTATACGGTACGCATTGTAATCCGTAGACCTTTCAGGCTTGTTGCAGTGTGAGAAGCTTATACAAGCTTCGGTGCAGTCTGGAATCTCTTCGAAAGGTCTTGTTTAGTCATCGCTGGACAACTTCAAGCCAAAAAAAAAAAACAACGGTACCTAGGATAGGATACTTTGTATTTATTTCAATTCGGTGACTACACTCACCTGCCACTTGAACAAGAACACTTGTACACCTACACATTCATGCAGTTATCCAATCAGCCAATCATGTGGCAGCAGTGCAATACAGAAAATCATGCAGATAGAGGTCAAGAGGTTCTATTAATATTCACATCAAACATCAGAATGGAGGGGGAAGAAATGTGATCTTCATGACTGTTTTGATTATTTCAGAAACTGCCGATCATCTGAGATTTTCAAGCCGGCTCTGGAGCTTAGACAGAATGCTGTAAAACAACAGTCATAAAGTGAGCATGGGTTCTGAGCACCGAAGCACTTTATTGATCAGAGAGGTCAGAGGTGAATGGATATTTGAGAGGAAGGCCACGGTATATCCTCAATTATCCACTCTTGACCGCAGTGGTGAGCAGAAAAGCATCTCAGAACCCACACACCTCCTTTTCATGCAAAACCTGAGTGGGTAAAACAGCAGAAGAACACATTGGGTTCCAGTCCCGTCAGCCAAGAACAGTAATCTACAGTTCTACAGCTGGCACAGGCTCACCAAAAAACTGGATAGTTGAAGATATAGTGTTTAAAGATTAAAGAACGGAAACCAACGCACAGAAATGTACATGGAACGACAGAGAGCTGATCATCTTTCAACCTTCAAGATCCTGAATCTTGTACCCAGAAACGTGTACTGAATGTATCAAACGTGATAGTGATAAAGTGACAACGTCAATCAAACAAGGGGGCGGGTTAAAGACATAAAAAAAAATAGCATTCTTTCCATAACAAGCCAGGTAAAACAAACCAGCCTTCTAAAACGCTCCAGAAAAGAGACTTGACTCATGAGCTATTAGATGAAAACTCATTCAAGACGTTAAAACTCACTCACGTACAAATACGATTGTACAGCCTACAGTAAAACTGCTCATTTATTTACAGTATCGTATGGATCCATGTATGGATTCGGCAGGTCTCTTTTAAGCCTGGAAATTTCCAATGCCTCCAGCTCAATCACCGCTGCTCATCTGTGCATCTGTCCTCAAACACAGACCCACACGATCCACATAGGAGCTTCTCGTTTCTTTAATTGCGCCTCCTCATTTATTTTGATTTCCTTTGCGCAAAGACAGGAGACACATTTGCCAAATGAGACATCCTGTCTCGCTAAGGCATCACTCTAACGTGACTTCACTTGTTGCACAGTCATAATGAATATACACACATATACACAGTGGTATCTACATGTGGTGTGATTCCCCACTGAATAAACATCGATAAAATCATTTACATAACGAATAATCTACATCACACGCTCGCTTGTTCATATTTTAGTCTATACAAATACGAGTGCTGCTTCTAATAGGCTCATTTCGACTGATATTTATCCAAGGATTTTTATTCATACACACTGTTTCTTATTTAACTGACGTGACTAAGGTTCTATTAGCGCTTCTTATTATCAAATGACCTACTGGAATTTGTTTCTGGAGCAGGGACAGTGTTTGGACCCAATGCTTACACCACAAGCTGCAATAAAAGACTGCAATCAAAAGCAGCCGTGTATCCTTAATCTACAAAACATCCTTGAAATCTTATTGATTCCTCTGAATGTGTTTAAACAATTGGTATTGAACAATTGGCTGACAGAGTGCAGGAACGAGGAATCAGAATTGTAGGAAAGAGAAAAATGGGTTCATTGCAGTAGCACGCTGCTTCAACGGCATCAGAAGGCTTTAATAATTACGCACGGCTCTTACGAATGTTAGAAACCTGATAATGTATTACCACAATTAGAGCCAAGCTATTAAAAATGTATCGTCTTGCTTAAGGGCATAACAGTAGATTTCTGGTTTAGGATTTGAACTCATAGTAACACTGGTTTACACCACTGCGCTGTTTTCAGTGCGAAATACCCATGTGCTTCTTACAGTAGATGCACTTTGCCTGTTTTACAACACTGCAACATTTTGTTCTGTTGTGAGAGAACTGAAAAACATTGGAGGCATTCACCGTGTGTCATCCACCGTCTGTCTAGGAAGCCAGCCACGAGCTTATGTAACTTCTGCCTTTGGTTGTAGCCGTTATTCAACGTGTAATTATAAAATATCAAATCGCAAACTGGTGCATTTGTGCGTCACACTCGTCTTCATCAAGTACCTGCATGTAATCGGTGATTTCACGACTGAAGCCTATTCTTCTTAAACATTCAGTACGTTTACACGGACGACAATAATCCGATATGAACCCGATTAAGAAGATACTCTGATTAAGAAACTAGCATGTAAACAGCGATTTTTTATTACCTTAATCCGATTAAATTCATACTCGAAGTAAACACAATTGGAATTAAGACGTGTGGAGTATTCCTGTTTTAGTCGCATTATCGACGTGTATTATAGACATGTACACACCTTAATCACACTATTAACGTCGTGTGAGAGTTTTCACCGCATTTTACGATAGGACACGTACACACGGCAGCGCTCAACCGTTTTACGGCAAACAAGAGAGCACGGCTGCGTCCTAAACCATGTACTTACCTACTATATAGTAGGCAAGATACATGTATTTCAGTATATAGTAGGTAAATACGCGGTTTGGGACGCAGCCCACGGCTTCAAGCAGTCGTCTATTTGCACGTACAGCATGACAAATAATTAACCGCACTTGAAGCTTCCGTAAAAATTTAAAATAAAAACACCCAAAACTGTATACGGTACCATAACGAAGACGAACTGTACGTCGATACGTGAAATTCTGGAGGGACGTCGGACGGCGTGGCGCGGTGACGTAATGACGTGTGCTGTTAATCTAATTATGTTCTATAACGTGTAAAACGGGAACATGAAAGGAGTATTCTAAAAGCGACTCATGTAAACACCTTAATCACAATATTGTCTTATTCAGAATAACATCAATAATTAGATTACTGCTGTCTCTGTAAACGTAGTCATTGTTTCAATTTGATTTTATAGTTGCTGGGACTATGGTTGCAACTAAGGCCCCGGGACTGCAATTACAACGTGCAGTTTTGCACTCGGGTCTCCTTTAGTGAACAGTGGACTAGTTTAACAAACAGACTTCATATAAAACCATACTGAACTTTCATTCACTTTCACACTATCCGTTGTTACCCAGATGAGGACGAGTTCCCTTCTGAGTCCGGTTCCTCTCAAGGTTTCTTCCTCTTAACATCTTAGGGAGCTTTTCCTCACCACCGTCATCACCAGCTCGCTCAATAGGGATAAATTCACACACTTAAAATCTGTATCCTGTGTTTATATATTTCTGTAAAGCTGCTCTTAGACAATGACTATTGTTAAATGCACTATACAAATATAATTGAATTGAATAGTTGATGTTAACGGCTGCGTTTGTATAATTAAATTGATACTTGTTTAGCACGTGTTTATCTGGAATATGTATTCAAACTGTGGTGACGACCCTTTCAGTGTGACTACTACAAACACGCTGACCGAAGGCGGTGATATTACAAGAGCGAAGTAAAGGAAAACGGATTGCCGTGACATTGAGGGGAAGGAATTAATGGGCCAAAGAAGAAGATCGAGAGAGGAATGCTGGAGAGAAATTGACCCACAGGAAAATACTAAGGTTCCAAGGGGAATTTTAAACAGATGAGAAGATGCCATTGTTTTTACTTCAGCGGTATATCAATGATAAAATAACCTTCACTAGGGAGTCTGGTACGATTCATCACCCAAACAGCCATAAGCCTTTTAGAGTGCGTGTTGGAACACACGCAAAGGTGTCTGGTTTATCCGTCGCTTTTCAAACAAAACTTTCGAAAGAACTTCTATAGATATTATTTTGACGATATTGTACTCCAAAAAGCTAATTGTGTTACAAGGTTTAAAGGTTGTTTCCCTGTCAGAAACCAGCATAGAGAAATGTACATGGAAGTGCAGAGAGCCATATTGCAAGATCCTCAAGCTCGTGGCCAGAAAAGTGTAATAAAACTATCGAAGGTTTTTAAGCCTCTCAGCAGAACATCTGGAGCTGAGACTAGTAATAAACTGTCCGGCTTTCTAAAAGACTCGAAGGAAGAACTTTACGGAATTATACGGAACTATACTGTAAGTATGGAAACTATACGGAAGTTTCATTTTAAGACGAGGGCGCATTCAAGAAGTTTGGAATATTTTAAGGAAACAGGTTTGTTGGGGGGGGGGGGGGGTTTGGGTCGAATATGTGAATGTAAGCAAAACATCGAATGCTTTTAAATCTTGCTAATTTATTAGTTATTACACGAGAGCTACCAACTAGGGGAAGATGATATCTGACACATGCTTCCTCTGAGATGTACCGATCTGCCACTACATCTTTTCAAACTGCTGCTACGCCAGAGACCAGATGCTAACTACTCTTTCAGTATACATGAGCTAATAGTTGGCAAGTTTTGCTAATGTTGCTCTGACTGACAGAGTTAAGATTGAGTCCATCTTTTCCATCCAGACAGCTGCATCAATTTTACTCTCTCATAAGTGGCTGGGTGGGCGTGGTTTGGATTAAAACCCGCAATTTCCTGATGATATGCTGAGCGCTTTTCCATTGGGAATGCAAATGCACTGTATACTCATTTGAGTGGTTAAATACCGGGAGAAGCATGGGTGCAAAGTGTATGAACGAGGCTAATAATTCAGTTAGCTGGCCGGTGGAAACAAGACAAAACCGTCAGGAATATCCAACATTTCCTCGGATGTGTTGGTACATGTATTTAAAAAAATAAAGATACTATATTCAGGTTAATCACACCAATATAAACCTTAGCATTGACGGCTAACTGAACTAATATCGGTTCCATCATATTGAGAAACATCATCGTTGAGTCACAACTTGCGAGCTCCTAGCGGTGAATACAACAAGACTCTGGCTCTTATGTAAATTCATATCGTGAATACTTATTGTGAATATGTAAATACAAATACCAGCATTTAAGCACTGCATGTGAGGAAATGATTACATGTAAATTTATGTTGCTTTCTAATGGAACTTGTGAGTTCAGATTTAAGTCATGACAACACTGTTGCCAGGCAACTGGATTGCATTGAGCTCAAATTATACTGTGGTTATACATAGCATCAGCTACTAAACAAGTGTCTATGGGTTGTGCCATAACTGACAAATGTCAACAGTTCATGGAATCACAGTTGTCAGGAAAAAGTCAGGGGGATATCGCAAGATTGTTGCTTTTGTGTGGGATTTGCTCATAAACATGGTGGGATTTGAATGCAAGCAATGAGTCTACGGCAGCTGCTAACTATTTCACATTATAATAAATAGAGTCTGCGGCTGAACGTTAATGTTGTAAGAACAATAATATGCTGTACACGTAGATTATTTATTGCTTATTTGGTATGGTGCTGAGATTTGCTACTCTGTTATAATCGCATCATTGATTTTGTTTTGATAATTGACTATTATTGACTGTTTTTATTGCACTTTCTGCTCTCTCTCTCTCTCTCTCTCTCTCTCTCTCTCTCGCTCTCTCTAAGTGATGAGTTCCATTCCTCTTCTCTGCTCTGCTTCTCTGTATATCGCTAACGTAATATTTGATGCTGTTATGTTGGTTAGGTTTTTTCTTTAGATTAGGACCATTTAGCACAGGATGAGATCAAATGATTACATTTTAATTGCAGATAAATTGCATACTCTCTGACTAAAATTTCACAGTCAGCTGCAAAAAAACAACTTTATTTGAAGTGTTACATTGATGAATTACTATTATTACATTATGAATTAAGGGGCACGGTTCGCCTCACACCTCCAGGGTCGGGGGTTCAATTCCCACCGTGGCCCTGTGTGTGCGGAGTTTGCCTGTGCTTCCATGCTTTGAGGGTTTCCTCCGGGTACTCCGGTTTCCTCCCCCAGTCCAAAGACATGCATTGTAGGCTGACTGGCATGCACGTAAGTGTCAGTAATGTATGAATGGTTGTGTGAATGTGTGTGTGATTGAGACCTGCGATGGATTGGCACCCTGTCCAGGGTGTATCCCGCCTCGTGCCCCATGCTCCCTGGGATAGGCTCCAGGTTCCCTGCGGCCCAATAAGGATAAGCGGTATAGAAGATGGATGGACATTATGGATTACGGAGCCCCATGGTTAGATCATGGATGTTCAGTGTCCAAGATGAGTCGTTGGATTGGTTGGATTGTGTTAAACGCTGAAGAGAAGTCGACAAATAATAAATGAGCGTAAGACTTACCATCCATCCATTTTCTACCCAGCTTATCCTTCAGGGTTGCCGGAAACCTGGAGTCTATCCCAGGCAGCATTGGGCACAAGGCGGGGTACACCCTGGATGGGATGTCAATCCATCGCAGGGCACACTCACACACCACAGACACTTTGGACATGCCAATCAGCCTACCATGCATGTCTTTGGACTTGGGGAGGAAACCAGAGTACCCAGAGGAAACCCCCGCAGCATGGGGAGAACAGGCAAACTTCGCACACACAGGGCCCCGGCAGGAATCGAATCCTGGCCCCTGGAGGTGCGAGGCGAACGTGCTAACCACTAAGCCACCGTATTAACAGAACTAATTTCTGCTGATTCCTTACTTTTTTATCTCTGCCATAGCTTTCATTCCTCTCCAAGCTGACTGAATACTACCATTAATGAGCTTCTCTTCTACTGAAGTCTTATATCCTAGCTTTGCTCTCCTAATTTCCTGTTTCACCTCCCTATTTACTCGTTTCTTGTCTAAACTTGTACCTTGATAGAAGATGCTCTTCTTTTTGTTTGAGGCTTTTTTTAAAAAAAAAGATTTTGTCACCCAAGGCAATCATCACTATCACTAGTTCTTCACAAAAATAAATATAGATATACAAGAGCTTACAATCTCAGCCAATTCATCATTGTCAATGCAACAGTCTTTAAACATTTCCCAGTTGGTACATTCAAGGCACCTTGTAAGCATGAAATTAAGCAAGGTCATAGAAGTATAAAAGTATCGAAGAATTTGCTTGGATGTTCCAGCCAGCTTATCATTTGTTCAATGCTACTGTCACAGCAACAGGAACACAAGCGGCAGCCTTCTCCTTCGAAAATTAAAATTGATTTCTAGCGCTCGCATACAAATCCTACATCTAGTTCTTTTAAGCCGTCGGATTTCGACTGTGGGCGTCACCTGTAGGTCATGGGGGGGGGCCACCTGCTACACAGGGCCACTTTGCACTTTTGTGGGTTTAGCAGCAAGGAAGTATCTGGTCTCAAAGGGTAATCTTCTCACCACACATACTTAGGTTCTCTATTCAGGTCATGATACACCCAGCTGTCCAGCTGTTGACAAATAATGGAGGGCATTGATTCTAAAGACTTCTCAGAAGCAAAATAGCTTAAGAATCTTGTCAATCAATTTTGACTTCCAGACCTCTCACTGGTCTTTCGCACCCTCAGAGGAAAACATGGTGGAAATTAACTTGGAAGGCAGCACTTTCTCTGTTCAGCTACTTGGCTTGCATGCTGGAACTCCTAAAAGCTCCAGGTCATGACAGTGCATCTGAAATTCGATGAAATTCGAAAAAAAAAAAGGAATTCTAGGAATTCTCGGAAGACCCATTGAAAAAACCGTACTGATATGCACCCAAGGCTAGAGTCATACAGCAGGCCTGGCTGCCTTTCAAGTCCACAATGCCTTTCAAGTCCATTAATTATGAACCTGATCAGATAAATGTGTTTAGATGCGCCAACGCCTTGAGATCTTCTCGGCTGATGAGAATGCAAATGCGATCAGAGACGTAATGAGAAGTAGAATTCAAGCCTGTGGAAAGAATCTTCAGTCAAGATTTCTTTCCAACACATACAGTGAAGATCCTGTGAAGATAAATGCTGCAGTCATCTTAGAAGTAGTCATATTGTAACCATGGCTAGGCGTTTGAAATTTTCACAGTATGATACGTCTAAAAATATCATGGTTACAACGTCTATTTGCACATCCTTGTATATAAAACATAAAGCCGAAAGAAACAAAAAGATCAAATCACCACATTTTTTTATTTTTTTTTTTTAGAAACACTTTTCCATTAAATCTTTTACATCATGCTTCGTTAATTATGCTGGATAAAAATGTATAAGGATTTATTCGTAAATTGTCATTTACACAAGAATTTGGTTTTAATGAGAATCGCTTTTTTTTTTCTTCATATTTATACATAAGAGGACTAACTCAGCTGATCAGCTCCAAAGAATATAATTTGCATGGATTAGTTCTGGTCCGCATGACAGCCTTCACATGCCCAATTTTTCACACAAACCGTGCTCTGCTTCGGACTAAACTACCCATGTGAAAGCCCCCTTAGTGTGTTTCTGTCCAACAGGAGATAAGATGCTTTGAATAAAAATAAATAAATAAATAATATATATATATATATATATATATATATATATATATATATATATATATATATATATATATAGCAGTTTCCCTTTGTCCATTATTATCTGGGTAGAGTATATATTTTTCTGTGTTTTTACGTCAAACCATTTTCCTTTCACCTCACTTAATTCAAATCGAATTCAACTTTTCCATCATTTGGCTCCAGACTTTGGTCTTCTCAGGTGCTGTTAATTAATATATTAAATAATAGATCATATTAAAGATCATTAATATACTATAGTATAGTATAATTAATAATATTTTTTACTGGTGTAGACCTGACTCAATATTACTTCCACTTCTTTCTATGAGAAAGTCTTGTTTTTTTGTGTTCAGCTCTGTGGCCTTTGCTTTTTATGGAGTTTTGTGGGTGTCGCCAAATGCAAATCAGCTAGGCCGTGCACACGCCTGGTAATATACGGTCACCGTCACTCATTTACGTACGCACGCGAGTACGAAGAAAATCAGCATTTCTGAATCTTATGTAAATCTGGCAGATATCTTTCCTTTGTTTTGGATTACTCCTACATTTACACACAACTTTATTAAAAGATTGATTAACGAGGCCCGTTGTCAGTATCTATCATGCCGTTATACTCCAAAAGAGAGTGCACTGGAGGAAAAAGAAGTCAAATTAGCCACAATTAGAATGTTGTTACATTTAGTTCTGGTCAGCAATGCCATGTTCTTCCATCGTGTAAGATAAAGTTAGGAACGTGCTATGAGGTACTGTGTTTACAACAGTAGCGGATCACACAGCCTTGGGGTTTTCAGTGCAGTGCAAGTCCCCTGCTGAGAAATGGAGGCTGCTGTAATGTGATTAAGATGGAAATTTTCATGAAGTCACAGCCAGACACAAACACAAAAGTGAAGAGAGCCACTGGAGTAAAGAGGTTGACCGAGTGGATGGTACTAGACGGAAATGCATTTTAATCAGTATTTTTGAAAACGGTGACGAAACCATCCAATTATGAATCAAGACTAAGTATGAAACCGGGACATAGTAACAACTCTGTCCATGGCTGATACTAATGTTTGGCATTTTTTGCTTCCATCCTGCCTCTATCTTTCTCACAGACAATAGAAGCAGCACTTTCCAATTATACTGAAAGGCCAGAGGGAGAGATGAGAGAGAGAGAGACCTGCACACCAGGAAGAGGCCATGAAAGTCCTTCATGATTAAGAGATGAGAGCCCAAATGATGTCATAGGGGCGCTGAAGCCCCATGACCACTTCTATACCATTATTGTCTGGTCTTGCTCCAAATGCATGTGCCAGGCCTGAATGCCATTTTGTCGCAGGATCTCCCAGGAAGCTTTCGAATTTATAAACACTTTTCAGCCTTATTTGCTTGCATAAGCTTGGGATGAAACCTGAGACTCAAACTCGTCATTAGTGATGCACTGTTCTGTTTCAGATGTTAATTAATAAAAAGCACAGTACATGGACAATAAGCTCTATTTATTTTCATCAGCACCTTGGCTCGATTGTGACTACAATCGCGTTCGTCGTCTTTGTCTGATATTAACGCAAAAGAGCAACACTAGCTCATTATAAACGTTAGTGTTGCTGTTGCTCACTGGCAAACAGCTTGCAATGGTTGGTGTACATCTGTCAGTGTGTATGCAAC
This sequence comes from Ictalurus furcatus, assembly GCF_023375685.1. Lineage (NCBI taxonomy): Eukaryota > Metazoa > Chordata > Actinopteri > Siluriformes > Ictaluridae > Ictalurus > Ictalurus furcatus. Next base: position 15,675,956 of record NC_071280.1, read on the forward strand.
GTACCAAAGGCAATTAAAACAATCATTACACTTGAATGAAGCAATAAACCTTCATTGAGTTTCTCTTTTCATTGAAAGTGGTTAATTTTTGCTGTTTTGCATGAAGAGCAGCGTCAAGGTCAAATGTTGGGGTTTTTATAATGAATAGCAAATTACTGCAAGCAAATCAAACACACTCTTTTAGAAAGTTTCCATGAAAGTGAAAGAGAGTCACAAGCTACTGTTTTTTGTTGCTTTTTTCTAAACGAGCAGGTGACTCATGTCTCCGTTCATTATCTTACTTCCATCATTAGCATTGCCACTTCATTTCCAACCATTAGCTGTCTAGTCACTCCTGTTAGCTTTTCTAACTGGTGCTTTAAAGGAATAGTTCAGCCAAAAAGACAATTTACACAATTACATCAAATGTAGTAGATCAGCCAAGACATTGCAGGGGTTGAAAGTTTGTTTCTTTAGTCAAGGCTAACGGTGATACCAAGTAAGGGAAGATTTTAGCTGGCGGTTTAGCATCACACCTAAACCATCATACCTTCTGTCTTACAGTCATACATAATATTGGGATTGTACAACATCATACAATCTCAATATTAAACATATTTTGCTTTTGTGGTTTCTAACACTGCACGAGAGTCTGCAGTATGGAACCACTGGACACTGTGTATATATGTGCTATCCCATAAGTCAACAGGGCTGACACATGACAATGACAACATGGCGGATGTCGTATTTCCAGACTGTATTCATGCTTACCACTTATACTGATCAATACGTACTGTATCGACGGCTGAGCAGTAGGTACTGTCACAGTATGCGATTTCGGATGCAGCATTAGTCATGACGCTTGCACAAGGCTAACCTGGAAACTATAAGCTAGCCTTAGCAACATCAGCCTCATAACAAGCAAACATCAGACCCCAAACACATCTTGACCCTATACATTGGCTAGGTATTATTTATGAGGAAAATGGTGTACTTTCTTTTTGCTCAGACTACCCACAATGCTATTTGACTATCTGATTATAGTAGAGGGATTTAGTCCTTGCTTCATCTCTACATAAGTAACGCATAAGTAATTGCAGCAGAGCTTTAGTCCCACTGCTCGCCTCATCTGTACGCTCTGCTCAAACAGATTTTTGTCTCTACAAACTCTGGGTTGGATTTCTCATTACTATGACATGGCGTCGCGGGAAAATACTGAGTGAGAAAAGAAGTTCTTGCTCTTTTTTCAACCGTTATCCATACCTTTTATATCACTCCAAACAAGATTAGCAGCGGAATTGCTAAACACGTCACAGATATTAAAATATAAATGTTTCAGGGAGAAGGTTTACTTTAAGGATTCCCCCAAGCACCGCTAACCGCGTGAAAGAAGCTAAAGTACAACCAGGTTTCGGTACGGTTTGTTGATTTTTCTGCTTAATCAAATCAGATTCAATTCATCGGTTAATTACCTCTAATAGAAATATTAGAGAATTGAATTGGGCAGCACTATTGGATTCTCAGTTATATAGAAAAGCACTGTCAAAGAAAATATAACATAGTGACCTCAGTGCTGTCTTGCTTATAGTCCCTGGGCATCCTCAGTCAATATCTCCTTTGTGAAGCTGAAACTACCGTTTCTAACACTATTGATATCCTCACATGAATCAATGCACAGACATCTCCACTTATTTCCAACATGGACTTTCTCCCTGCGCTTATTGAATCCTACAGCCACCATATACATCTCTCTGGACTGATGTTCATGCATTGAATAAGCTCTTTGTGAAAATTATCCTTATATCCTCTTAGATTTTTGTTTGTTAATCCTTTATCCCAGTTTGTATGGGGTTTAATCGTTCTCGCTCCCCATCCATGTTAATGTTAAGAACCGGATTAATGGCCTAATAGCAGGTTTATACGTTTTTTTTTTTTTCTCCGATCTACCCACATTTCCCATTTGTGTTTCAAGAGCTAAAAGCTGAGACCTATTTCAAAAACACCTTGGAGTGCATGTTTGTTGCATTGTGTGGATGTCTAGTTCTCTGTTATCCTTATCACACTTTCCCCATACAGCCGTAGTATTAGAAGCCTGGTATTAGAAGCCTGATGAGCCGAGATAGATGCCACATGACAGAGTTATTTAGACCTACTCTGTGTTGAGAGTGGGAGAGAGATAGGCAAAACAGGTGGACAACCAAATGGACTGAGATAGCAGGGGGGCAGTTAGGGAATGTCAAGTGAGGTTTGAATTGTAAAGTGGGGTCACTGACTCTGAGCGGTGTAGGAACATGGATGAAATAGGAGCTCTGGGGTTGTGTCCTATATATGCAATGCTCACTGTGCCTTATCTCTCTCTCTCTCTCTCTCCCTCTCTCTCTGTCTTTGGCCTAGATACACATGGGGTACTAAAACACCACTGAGAGGGAGCACAAAAGGAATATTGAGATATACCCTTATTTACTCACTCGTCTGTATAATGAAACAAATAAAAGAAAGTATGACACAGAGCTGATATGAGTTGATCAAACACAAAGCTTCAAGGTGTTATTTCACCAACTCAGCTGTCCAAAAAATGAAAAAAACAACAACAATGACAACAACAAAAAGATGCCACAGGTGAAATGATTGCAATACACATGAGATGCGAACAGACTGAATTTGAAACAGGCTGCCTTTATCTTCTACCACCACCACACATCAGGTTGCTCTCATTAATGTGGTGCTCGGTGTCTGCATTTTCTTTTTTCCTTCAGAAAAACTGAAATTGTTGTCTCATTTCCTTGTCCCCTTATCTTAAAAGCACATTTAAAAACAAATAGACATCTTAAATACATTTAATTGAATGGCTTTGAAAAAAAAAGACTGCATTTAAAAATGCAGAAAAAAAAAGGGCTGGGTTTATTGCACTCACACATGGATTTGCTATAGTTGCTTAGATGGTGGCAACACTTGCAAAAAATAAATTTTTGAATAACCTTTGAAATGGTGTTTGCATCAACAGGTATAGAACTACCTACGCTGACGCCACTTGCACCTCACACTTTGTGCGTGTGTGGGGATCAGTATATGAACCAACCTCCTGCTCTTTACTAAAAACCTGACAACGTCAACAGAGAATATTGTCAGGATGACACAGAGTCTGTAGGATACAGTCGCAAGCGGTTTATCAAATGGATCCAAATGAGTCATACTTGGACTAGGCAAGGTCAAATAAAGGCAGACAAGCAGGCTATTATAGGAAAAGCAGAAAACAGTCAAGTCGAGTGAACTAGGCAAAGATCAAAACCACAAAACCAAGCCGAGAACAAAGGCTCGGAAACGTGCAATGGGAGAAACATTGGCAAGACTTCGCAAAGTGAGAGGGTATAAGTGGTGGTGTATATTGAGAGCCCCATTAGCGAGATGAGGAACAGCATATCTTGGTAATAGCTAGAAGACTGTGAGTGGGCTAATGCCTGGACTGGAGTGGAGCCGGATCCTCAGGTCAGTTCTGGAGCTGATGAAGATCTGGTTGTGAAATGGTAAATGGTCTGCACTTATATAGCGCTTTTATCCAAAGCGCTTTACACTGTGTCTCATTCACCCATTCACACACACACACCAATGGTAGCAGAGCTGCCATGCAAGGCACTAACTTGCCATCAGGAGCAACTTGGGGTTCAGTGTCTTACCCAAGGACACTTCGGCATGTGGAGTCATGCGGGCCGGGAATCAAACCACCAACCCTACGATTAGTGGACCACCCGCTCTACCACCTGAGCCACAGCCTGAGTCAAATCTATTGCTGTTTTCAATATATTACTGTGTGTCATGTTTTGATAACACCAGCTAAAATCTGTCTAGTTATATAAAATTCCTTGCTTACAAAGGTGAAGAGCAACTACCTTTTAATGCTCAACCATTAATGATTAACCTGTGGCTATAAATAAGACAAGGTGAAATGGTTATATTTTGTTTCATAGTGGTGCTTCATGATACCACGTTTGACTAGAGCCACAGACTCTGAACAGATGAGATCCCTGTTTTGAATTTGACATGAAGACCATACACTCATGTATACTTCTTTATCCATTCATCTTTCAACATTTTTTTATTCATCATAGACTTGTTTTTGAACAAGCCATGCCATCATTTTGTTACTAAGACCATAGAGGGTAGCGGAAGGACAGTGACGGCTCAGTGGTAAAGGTATCGCGCTACTGGACTACTTATTAGAAGGTTGTGAGGTCAGATCCCAGCACCATTGTCAAGCGCTGTCACTGTTGTGCTGTTGAGAAAAGTGCATCAGGATCCGAATCCTTTTCACTGGCCAAGTCAAATATCAATTATTAGGAATATTTGTTGGATTACGTGGACACAGAATTCTGTAACCAACAAAAATAAGAAAGAGAACATCATGTAAGCATTAATGATAAATTCAAATATCAACTAGATTGCGGTGTACAAAATAAAACATGCACGTTATGTACAGATTAGACTGTATTATAATTACAACCTGAGCAGGTTTCACAATATGTACCGAAATAAGCAAGCTTGGGATGTTGAAAGTAATTGCACTTGATTGTATATAATAATAGGTGCTATGTGCACGTAGTGCTGTAATTCCAGCAGCTGTAGTATAATGACAGAGCTGAAAGGATTTACGTGGTCCATTATTGGGAGGTATTACAGCTCAGGAGAAATGTACCTGTGGGATTTTTTTTTGATAGTCTGGGTATCTGGACAGCACTCAATTTGAGACCTTTTTTTTTTTTTTTTTTACATTTATATATATCTAGCAAAAGCTTTCACCCAAAGTGCAACCCAGTCCAATTATATAGCTGAGCAGTTGAGGGTTAATGGACTAATGCTCAGGGGTTTAACTCTCTGGCAGTTCTAGTATTTGAACTCACAACCTTCTGGTTGCTAGCGCCCACATTATGTGTAACGACAATGACCATGATTCTTGTAGGTGGACATATATTTTGTCTGGTATTCTGTGTATACTATACTGTATATAGACTTACAGGAAAATGGACCATAAAAATGGATACTATTAGACATTGGGTGGTTGTGGATCAGGTGGTAGACCGGGTGGTCCACTAATCGTAGGGTTGGTGGTTCGATTCCCGGCCCACATGACTCCACATGCTGAAGTGTCCTTGGGCAACACACTGAACCCCAAGTTGCTCCCGATGGCAAGTTAGCGCCTTGCATGGCAGCTCTGCTACCATTGGTGTGTTAGTGTGTATGTGAATGGGTGAATAAGACACAGTGTAAAGCTCTTTGGAAAAAAGCGCTATATAAGTGCAGAACATTTACATTGCTTTTGAATTACTGCACCTTGTACATACGTAAACATAACCTGAGCTAATAAAAATGAATGTCTTAAAAGCTATTTTATGTGGGGGGAAAAAAGCCTGCAGTAAATATAAGGAGTACATTTCCTTGGCTCTGGAAAAGTGGGGGAAAAAAAGATGCATAATAATATTCCCGTGTATTACGGGTCTCTGCATTGAATAAAGCCTCTTGGGTGATGAATCTTTTGCTCAGGGGAAGATTGACTGCAAGAAAGAAAAGTAACAGCCTGCGTAAGAGCTTCACACGGTTGCCAGGACACTGCCACCACCTCTCTCTCTCTCTCTCTCTCTCTCTCTCTCTCTCTCTCTTCCTGTGCCAGCTAACCTGTTCAATTGTTTATTATTCTCCCTCACTCTCACAGGCAAGGGTTATTTTTCTGTCTTGTCATCTTCTCTTGTTCTACATCATCACTTCATTCTCCCTCAATATGTTTTGCCACCTCAAATTTCAAACAGGTCACTCCATGGGCTTCATCACACACACACACACACACACACACACACACACACACACACACTCCTTCAGTGGAATCTATAAGCAACGTAGATCATATCTGATCTTATATCCTAGACTCCATGACTTATGAATTGTTTATAGTGAGGTGGTGCCTGGGTTAAAAATTGTATCTGGCCGACTACAGAACCAGTATCTGAAGAACAATCTGGTTTGTGTGACACTCTCTCATCAGTTACACAACCAAGACACTGCTCAAGTTCTCACTGTTATGAATCATACAGCAGGACTGAAGCTCCCAAGGGCTTTGGAGAACGGCCTAATGGATCCAGACATAGTGTTAAAATTGGTGTTCCTTGCAAATGGTGTTAGAGGAGTTATCTGAATTTCTTTGGCCTTATACAGTACATACATCTTTAAACTGACAATAATGCTATGATTTGATATAAAGTATATAAAGTCTGTTGCTTTGTAAATTATATCAGACTATACTAGCTGTAATAAGAAATATTAAAGGCCTTTTGTGTATGCAGTATTAGCTCCATTGAACTATATCATCATTTTTGCAGTTACACCAACCATATACACATAGGTTACTGTACTGTAGACATACACTTGTAGTTCAAGTGCTAATATGGACAATTTGTCAGGCCACCCCACCCTGTACATTAGTGGAAACAGAACACCATGGGACCGCCACTGACCAGATATTATTGGTCATGACTCTGACATGGTAGTGGGTTTGGTGTTGGTATGAGCTAAAGATTTGGTTTCTTTAATAATTTTGAATGTTAACCTTTGTCTCCCAACATTTGTGCAATGCAACAGTATAGTTTCTCTGTATTTTCTTACAAATGGGCTGACCAGCATGGTCTCATGATAGCAGATTTTAAGAAATTATAAGAGCCAACTCATATGAGCAGTCACATAAGATTATTTTCTGAACCAAGTATGGTTTACTTTAAGCGGTTGGTTTTAGCTATATATTTTGGCACCATGAGTTTCTGAACTGTGAGCATCCATATTTAATGTTTTCACAGTATTTGGAATCTGAACCAAAAACTACCTATACTGAATCAAACATATCTAATGTCTGTGTAGTATTTCAGTTCTCTCTGCAAGTGGTCCAGCTGGTCCACATTTCACCTGAGATGTAGTCTCATTAATGTTAAGTTGATCTTCTGGCACCAAGTTTCTGATTATTTCAACCCCTTATTCCACGGTGGCATGTCCCAGATAGCAAATGAGCGATAGCCTAGTATTGGCCCACACTTACACATTCATCTGACCTATATATGACAGTGGAATGAAAAACAACAAACCCTAACAAATTTTGGTGCCAGAACGCCACTTTGATGAAGCCATATTTCAGGCTTTATATGGATTAGAACCTACACCTTTGGGTTCAGAACTTTGTCATTGGCTGTCTAGGTCACAATGACACTAAATCAGCCACCTGTGAGCACATCACATTAAATTTTGTAAGACCACCGATCTCAACTACATCCCTCCAGCCATCCATTTTCCATACTGCTTATCCTACACAGGGTTGCTGGGAAGCTTGGAGCCTATCCCAGGGAACTCGGGGCACAAGGCGGGGGACACCAACCCATCGCAGGGCACAATTGCACACATACTCACACACTACGAACAATTTGGAAATGCCAATCATCCTACAACGCATGTCTTTGGACTGTAAAGGAAACCAGAGTACCTGGAGGAAACCCGGGAAGCACGGGGAGAACATGCAAACTCTGCTCACACAGGGCAGAGGTGAAATTCGAACCCCCAACCCTGGAGGTGCGAAGGCAAAAGTGTTAACCACTAAGCCACCCTGCCCTGATCTCAACTCATGTCTTAATTTTAATGAAGGGAAATTGTAATGCTACAGTGTACACTACTAAGACATTCTATACAATGGTGTGATTCAGATTTTGTGGCAACCGTTTGGGGAAGAACCAAAAATGGGTGTGATGGTCAGGTGTGCACATACCTTTGGCCATACGGTGTACATCTGTGGTCCAGTATACAATCCAATAAACATACAAAACATGTCCCTGCTAAAAGAACAAACAAAAAAAAAACAATAGAAGCCATCACAGAAATTCTAATGGTTTCCACTACAAACCATCAACTCTTAACCATTAAAACCATTACCAAATGGTTTCCATTACATAGTAGGACATATTACAGACACATGTCCTTAATGGTATCCACTAAACATAGCATGCCACCAATATGCAGCAACAAATTACCAGTAGAGACCCACACTCAACATTAGCCTACAGTTTCCATTACAACCAATACAATTCCCATTATAACCAGTAAAACCATGACAAATTCTATGAGGGTTTTTATGTTTGTTGGGTTGTTGTTGTTTTTTTGGCAGTATCATCCCAGTGACATGGAAAAGTACCTTATATCTGATAGTGTAGACTCATGTCCCCTCAGCACCTAATTTGTGAGGTAAACGTGTCACTCTGAGCTGAAATGACATTGATAATAGACCTAAAGGATGAATTAGGGAGAGCATGTGATTGATGTCTCAGCAACGCCTATCACACAGGAGATGCGCTCGAGCGCTTTCTCTCTCTCCCTCTCTCTCTCTCTCCGCACGAGCGCTCGCTTTGCGCGCCAAAATCCAGTCAGTGTCAAGACTGCGCGCTCACGGAATGCTCACATCTCACGCGCTCACATTGGAGACGACATTCTCTCTCTCTCTCTCTCTCTCTCTCTCTCTCTCTCTCTCTCTCTCTCTCTCTCTCTGACAGAACCGAGTGAGCTGCTGACAGGAATTCCTCTGACAGACTGAAATCACGTAAGTCTTTTAGTCTTTTCCTCAAAACGATACCGTGAGAGATTTTTTTTTTCCCAACAGTTGTAGTTATGGAAACGATTTACGTCGCTTCTGAATTAACATTATATATATATATATATATATATATATATATATATATATATATATATATATATATATATATATATATATATATATATATATATATATATAAAACCCTGCCTGTAGAAATGTTTTATATAGAAATAAATGTGTGTGTATTTTGAGGTTTATGCACCATATACTGTAACGGTCATGTTTTTAAAATATACAGCTTACTTTCCATGCAGAAATCTGATTTATGTTATATACAAATCCATACAGGACCATATATAAAGTACTGAAACAAATCATAGCTTAGCAATTGTAAACATCTTAAATATCAGCAAATTTATCTTAAATATAGACATATTTCTGACAGAATTATTTATCCTGGTTTTACATTTCAAGCTTTTACAACATTTTTCTTATTCTGTCCAGATAATTTAGACTTCTTTCTAGAAATAAACGATCGTTTCAAGCTGGAAATGAGTAAAAAATGCCGTGAAATGGGTTTAACAATTGAATATTTGGTTTAATATGAAGCAAATACTAGACCCATTTGACTATTTTTAAGGTATTTCAACTGGCTAATCTCCACTGGTCGTTTGTGTGGTGTATTTAACACATAGGATAGTTTATATGATGGTTGAGTGATTGGATATTGAATTGGACATTTACATATCCTATATGTTGTAAAGTTCCTATAAGACTGTACTGTATATCAACGCATATATAAAAGTTGGACGATTTGATTTAAACATCTTGAGAAACAGTACTCTGGTACAATAAAAACAGTTCCTCAAGGATCCTTTGGATACTTTAAAAAGGGTTCTGCTTGAATATACATTTCTAATAGATTGTAGGATTGTTCATTGTATATTTAACAAACATTTTTTCGAAGATTGTATGTTACTTTATATTTTTTATTCAGCTGATGAGTCGATGTTCTAGATGGGCCAATTGTACTTTTTTTATTTTAAAATGGAACTGATATAAACTATATAATTTCATTTAATTTATCGATATACAGTATGGTGTATAAATAAGTTGCCATATATGTACCATGTCCATATGGGGTGTAAGTGAAATCCACTACGCCAACATACAAACAGGTGACAAATTAAAGTAAAAGTGTTCTGTTATGCTGTGGAGACATTTTGTTGCCATGGTTTTCCCCACTGCAAATCCATACAGTTCTTCCGACTGATCACTTTTATCTACTGCTGAAACGTTTCTATCCTGATGTGCCGTGGTCTCTCGCAGGATGACTCCGCCCCCATTCACAGGACACGAAGGCTCAATGAATGGCTCGATGAGGATGAAAATCATACGCTGTGTCCATATGCTTTCTGCCAGATCTCAACCGCATATATGTGGAAATTTTGAGCGATGTGTTAGACAGCGCTCGAGATCTGCCAACATGAAAACACTAATTGAGGGAATATGTTTTGGAAGGTCGGTGTTCAAGCTCCAGGACAGGTCCAGACACGTGCAGAATCAAGGCTGAAGGCACATCGAAGGTGTTCTGGAGGCTTGTAGTGGCGCAACAACTTACTATGACATTGTATTTTGGATTTTCCCTTTAATTTGTCACCTTTCTGTATGTAACTCAGTGAATGTGTGTGTGTGTGTGTGTATATGTATATATATATATATATATATATATATATATATATATATATATATATATATATATATATATATATATATATATATCTGTGTATATTAAAAATAAAGGTTCCAATTAGAACCAGAAAGGGTTCACTTGAAGAACCAGTACACTGCTCTGAAGAACCTATGATGAAACATAACAAACTTCTTTAATAACCAAAGAACCATATTGCTTAAGGGTTCTTGACAAGAAGAGGGTTCTTTGCAAAAGCCATGGTGCTGTAAAGAACCATTGAAGAACCTTTATTTTTAAGAGTGTATGTGTGTGTGTTGGTGTGTGTACAAAATATGTAATTTGCATATATACTGTGAATTTGTTGTACACTTAAACCATTCACTGTATGCTATGTAATTCCAAAATAATACTTCAGTGGAAATCATTGCAAACTAGCACAATTCATACTGTTTCCATCTTTTTGGTGAATTTTTTATACACTCTCCTCCTTTGATTTGTTCCTCTGGGGAAACCCTTCGATGTTTTATGTAGAACCCCAGAACAGAAGGTTTTCCATTCCTTTAGAGAGCTGTGACTGCTATCCATCTAATGAACCCCTGAAGAACCCTCGGAGTAGAATAATCTGCTGTACAACATTGCCTAACATGCCCGGGATGTAGCTTAATTTTACTGCGTATCTTTACAACACTCTAGTTCTTGTGATTTTACCGTTCCCATTAATAACCGGTACAATGTGCATAGACCTTGTCCCTTTTAAGCTGTTGGAATGTTACAGTTACCTCTAAATGTGCTCTAAGAGCTCCCCATCGCGGACCACACACTCATTTCAAAGCCAGCAAAAAGACATCAGCTGAGTCATGCGAATGGAGAACTGCCTGAAGTCAGCATCCATGAATTTCAATCATGGCTGATAATATACTGTAGAATTAGTTCACTACTGGCTCACAGCGACACATAATTGAAAATTAATAAGCTGAAATGTAGGGTTTCCCGCTGACTCCACAGTCTCACTCATAGCCTCTGTACATATTAGGCTGCAAAGCTCTATGAAGATGAAAGAAACAAACCAGATTTATTTACCCCTCCCCTCCCTCCCCCCACCCCCACCTTTCTTTATATGGACCCTGTAATAGCCTTACGATTTTATTTTTGTCCCAATGGGAGAGATTAGCCCAAGGCATTTCATGCAAACACAGATGAAAAAAATGTTTCCATTAAAACCAATGCAAATAAAACATTAGCAATGTGCTAATTATCTTGGCAATGTATCTCACATTGCATTGCAAATCAAACCTTCCACAAACAGTAATTTCATATGGTGTTTTAATTATAGCTAATGATGATAGCTGAGTAAGATGTGAGTTATTTTAGCGTATTGTGTGAGGAATGAAACACGACGGGGTGTGCCGTTATGGGAAAATAATTAACGGCGGGGTGGTGTGATGCAGCTCTGAAGTTGATTAATAACAGCACGCCATGAAGACTTATATTCCTTTCATGATATGGCACTTTGCCCCTGCTAATGATTTCTTATATAACAACATGGTATTCTTTTTATCCATTTTATCCATGTTAACGTTCCGTTCATACAGTATATTGCGGAGTTATTTGGCCAACAACGCTTGAGTTTGCTTTCTCATAATTTGCGATGCAGTTTGCAGAGTTTTTTGTGCTTTTTTTTGAGGAAAACAACGTGAATTGGCGAAATACAGTGGCATGAAATTGTTTTGTACGGTCTTTTACAAGGATGTTTGTTGGTAAGTAACTGCGACCTTTTAGCTGTACTCATGTTCGGCGCACTTAAGGAAAATCTGCGGTAACTTTGAAAAAAATTGCAAGCTTTGAGTTTGCTTGATCGCAAAATCGCTAAATCCTGGTGGGACTGAATGTTTGTTACAAACATCGACACTGGAGACTCCTTCCCAAAATTGCTATATAAACATCTCGTCAGAGAAAAACTTAACCATATCAACACATGCGTGTTAATGTGGCGCGTCTGCTGCACGAGTCCCTTACAAATACAAGTTGTTACTATAGAAACGATAACATATTAGAACAAGCACGTTAATATAAACCTGGGATTCGACGCACAACCCGGCCTAGTTTCAGAACTGCGGTTATAAACGAATCCCTTCTGACCAATCAGATTTGAGAATTCAACAGTGCTGCTTTTCATCAACATATTATGCAGAAGCATCCATGAATTTTTCATTACCTACGCTACAATGATTCGAAAAAGAACTTAGTCACGAGGGTGAAGAATGTCATTTTGGACCCGCTGATGGAGTCTAGTCTTTATTTTGTGTTATGAAAATGCATTTGGCATGAAAGCACACCTCAGAATACTAATGTCTTCTTAACAAAACACCTGACGCCTGACTGCTGTGCTACTGACGTCGAGCAGTATATGTTTTGTTCACACAAGCTACTTCACTAAATGTGAGTCTTGGAGTTATGAGGATTCTTGGATAATTAAAAAGAAATCTGTCGAAGAATGCAAAAACAGAAAAGGCTTTATACGAAGAACCTCTGGATCAAAACCCGTTGTTACGGCACATAGTTTCACAATTGACAGAACATGTCATAGAAGCTGACCAATAATGGAAAACGAAATTAACAACAAATCAACTTAAAGTTCGCTTTGAGCCTGCAGAGTCACCTTCATGACCTTCAGACTTCTCCTAAACAGTCAGCTTCAGAATTATTGGCACCCTGCACGAATAGGAGCAAATATCTGCCTTTCTTTTCTTTCTTTTCAACTAAAACCTTTTTTTTTTCTCAGACAGAGAAACTGTCTATAAACATTTTTTAAATGGTCATTTGTTTGCATTTATTTAAAATATTGTTTGACGGAGGAAAGCAGGAATCCACAGATGGTTTGGTTTTTCTGATTCTCATAAGCGTAAATGAGTGCATCTTCACCATAAAAATCACAGTGAGTTTATCATAAAGAAGAGGATATGAAGGAGAAAAACATGAAAATTTCAGTAAAAAATGTGAAAAATACGACGGCTCACCCCATGAAAAAATACACAGGGAACTTCCCGAGACAAGTAGTAAGACGCAGTAGTCAAATAATTATACAGTTACACCATTGCCTTCATGTGCATGAATTATTTATGCAATGGCCCACATCTGGCCAAGAAACCACAGAGCAGCTGAAAGCTTAATTATTTATAATGCCTTTTAAAATAGGACATCGTTATTACATGCTTTACCCAAAAAAGATTAATACACCCCTCAAGTGAAAACTGCCATTCTGCAACTTTAACCTAGTCACTGAAATACAGAGCCAGAGGTGTACAAATGATCAATTCACTCGCTAGGGCACCAGGCAAGTTAAAGCATTAACATTAAGCCCTTGTGCTTTTGCGTTTGCCTGGAAACCTAATTGACTAGACAAATGGTGGCTAACATAATGGAATAAAGCATGGCGAGCTAGTTAGCTAGCCAAGTGCATTAATACAGACACAAACGCAGATAGAACTTCCTGCCTAGGGGAAGACTGTGTAGACAGTTATTATCATTTTATTAGAAAGTGTGCACCCTGAACAAAAAGTCAGCACGTCGTTATTTCTTTTGTTTTGTGAACGTCACGAGCGAGTATAGAGACATTTGTTTCTCTGGTTGTTGAACAAGAAAAGAAAAACACGTGTTCAGTCTGTCAGGGATTTATTTATTTATTTATTTAAAATTCATAGCTGCCTGGCAGACAAGTAATCTTGTCCTGGGCACTCGGGCTAATGATTTGTCCAGTGTTTGTCATATTTAAGGGCTTCGTTATAGATACAGATTGCTGAAATGTCTGTCAACCCATTAAGGAAAGGGTTTTCATCTAGACTCTGATTTCAGACCTCTCTGGTGTAGTAACAGGAAACCGCACGTATACCTCCTCCTGACTGTAATTCCCGACAACAAAACGAGGTTCATGCCCCGATTGGCAGTGCACTCTTTCTCGCGTGGGTGATGTGAATGAAGAAGTTTGGCGAGGCGCATTAAGATGCGCAATAAGAGCACACGGCTCAGTTACTGACAACAGATAACAGCCTTGAGCTGTGGAGGATGATGAATTAGCTTCCCTCTACCCGGTAGAAAACTGCTGGCAGTTTTCTGCACCGTAGTTCTTCTCACAAGGTTGCAGTCACACGATGACTCGTGTTCGACGTCCTTTTTGGAAAACGTGCGATGAGAGTGATATACCGAGAAGCGTTCTAGACTATTTGTATCTCTGTTGTAGCGTGTGCTCCGTGGCATATTTCCACACACCTACTTATCTTATCGTTTACTAAACGTTACTTATTAGTCACCTAAAGTGCCTTCTGTGCTGGATACCCCGTGATAAACAAAGCAATTACTCCCGAAGCATTATTCACACACATTCAGTGCCGTCAGAATATGACTCTTGAAACGAGGAAGGAGTGCAAAGGCATGTTGTGTTCTTGACGTTTGATCTTTGATTGGTAGATGAGCGCCACGCTCGGTTCCCACCCCCGCTCTCTTAAAGACAATAACCTCTCCAGAACACCTAGTCAGAGTGCATATGCATATCTGTGTGCTGTGCAGACATTACTCACTGATTCTTCCAGTCCTCACTATCTCTTTCAATCAATGTATAGGGAATTTACTTTTTCTTGCAGCTACGAGACATCCATGTGAGGACTCTTCTCCTACAGAAAACCACGCTTTTTCCGTCGGCCATCGTTTCAGTGATAAAAGTTGCAGTTGGTTGATTTTTGGTACCTGCTCAATGTTGGACCAACTACAGTATGGGTGAACAACATACGAATACTGGATAGGATCTCCTATGCTCTAAAAACAACCTCAGTTCTTTATGACCTGGATTCCACAAGGTGTTGATGCGATTGCATTAAATGGACTGCACTTATATAGCGCTTTTATCCAAAGCACTTTACACTGTGTCTCATTCACCCATTCACACACACACTCACACACCAATGGTAGCAGAGCTGCCATGCAAGGCGCTAACTTGCCATTGGGAGCAACTTGGAGTTCAGTGTCTTGCCGAAGGATACTTCGGTATGTGGAGTCATGTGGGCCAGGAATCGAACCGCCAACCCTACGATTAGTGGAAAACCCGCTCTACCACCTGAGCCACAGCTGCCCCTATTACATACAACGTGATTGCTGTAGATTTGCTAGCTGCACTTTTAGTCTGCGAAGCTCCCGTTCTACCACACCTCAGAGGTGCTCAATTGGATTCAAATGTGGGGACTGGGCCACTGAAGTACACTGAACTCATTGCCATGTTGATAGACCCAGTTTGAGACTACCTGTGCTTTGTGACCTTCAGCATTAAAATGCTGGAGGTAGCCATTATCAGATTAAATTGTGCACACCAGCCAGCAACAATACTCTGATAGGTTGTGGCATTCAAATGAAGATTGATTGGTGTTAAACTGGGTGTGTGTGCCAGGAAAACATCCCCCACACCATTACACCACCTCTACTATCCTGAACTCTTTACACGAGACCTGCCGGATCCATGGATTCATGATTCATCAGACCTGGCAACATTTTTCCAATTTTCAACTGAGCCTGTTGCATATTGTACCTCACTGTATAGCCTGTTCTTGGTGTGTACAAGGGGAACCCTGCTGTTGTAGCTAATCCCCCTCAAGATTTGATATATTCTGCATTCTGAGATATTTCCGTCCACCACGGTTGTAAAGAGTTTTGTATTTTTTTGAGTTACCGCAGCCTTCCTGTCAGCTCAATCCAGTCTGGTCATTCTCCTCTGACCTCTCTCATGAACAAGACATTTCCATCGACCCACTCGCTGCATATTTTTTAAATTATTATTATTATTGCACCATTCTGTGTAAACTCCACAGACTGTTATGTGAAAATCCCAGTAAATCAGCAATTTAAGAAACCATCTGGCACCATCAACCATGCCCTGGTCAAAATGACCGAGATATTTTCTTTTTTTTTTTTTTCCATGTAGACATTAACCGAAGCTCTTAACCTTATACTGCATGATTTTATGCATTGTGTTGCCACAACATGCTTGGCTGATTGGATAATTGCAAGTTCAAACACAAATCGCAAGCACAAGTGCTTTGACACAAATCATATCAAGTATCGAACTTCCTATCAGCTAATTGGACGCCGTGGAGGGGATTTAAAAAAAAATAAAAAATCCTCCTTCGATTCTGAAAGTGAAGGATGAGAGCCAATTTGAGCTGATTCCAACTTTCCGGGTGGAGAAGCTGGTCCTGATGCGTGGCAGTTAGTCTGACGGGTATGCGATATGGTTATATAATTAGAGTGAATCCCAAAATGTGTGGTATGTGTGTGTTTTTTGCTGTACAACTCAATATATTTCGAGTACAACCACAATTTTTAATTGATAGGTTTTGAGAGATGAGGGATACAGCGAGGGCAGGATTTAAGTAATGCTCGGGTGGTTGTTTATAGTGCAGTACAGAGGATAAATCAGAATTTTTTAACATTTATTTTGCCAGGGATTTATCACTGGCAAAGATGCTGTTAAGGTGCCTTCTGCTTCTGAAATTGATGGAAAGTTTCCCAGAGACTAGTAATCCTGCTGAGGTGCAACACTTTACCCAGGATATTTATTGAGGTCTTCAATCAGAGGCAGTGGCAGATGATGATGCCCCCCCCCCCACCCTCTTTCTGCGATCTGTAAAAATGCTGTGGCCTTTCCAGGAAATGATGTTGAAATAAACCAGATATTAAGAAAAGATGTGATGAAACTGTAAACCCTTTTGCTAGGGTGATTTTATAGTGTTCTGTGTGTTCGTTTTAGGCTGAATGATTGATTAAGGTGCAAGGATGCTGTGCCGTTAGAAAGCGATTAAGTGTATTAACTTAATGACATTGGAATATGTGTTTAGGCATCTTGTGAAAAAAAACAACAACAAACAAACCGCAGACTTTCAGAAATTCTTTACACGTAGATAATGTGGTTTAAACAGAATTATTGCTTGTCACTAGCCGGGTTTCCATTGTAGCTCTGTGCAAAATAGAAGCGATCTTTTAAGAACGTCGACAAAACATAACTGCGAATGGTCTGCGTTTAGATTAAATGATGTAATGCGGTTAAATCTGGGTTTTATCTCCTCTCGCGATAGTCGTTACAATTAAACATGGTGACGAATCTCCAAGATCTGATGAGTGCTGGCACAGCGATTTCAATCGCATCCACCGCAATAGCCGTGGTAGTGTTTTATAGAAGGCGACGAGGGCATGTAACACACGCAATCATGGAAAGGCAAGCAACTTATACCTGGCAGTGGCCACGTATCCGGGATTTCTGGGAGATCACGGTCTGCAATGATTTTAAACAGGTCCTGTGGATCCAAAACTTCAGAATGACCCGCTTAACATTTGACGAGTTATGCAGTAAGATAGGACTGCTCGTGGCGCCTGCCGTATCACGCCCGAGGGAGTCAGTTCCGACCGAGAAGTGCATAGCCGTCGCTCTTTATAAACTGGCTACCTGTGCAGAGTACAAGGTAGTAGCTGATTCTTTGTCATGTGACACACGTTGTGTGAACTAAATGCGAGAAAAGTCTTTCCATTTCATTTTTTCGAAATATTGCTTTGTCGAATTGTCTGAAAAACCACCTCATGCGAGCGAATAAAATTTTTTTGGTGATATTTGAGAGTTTTTTTTTTTTTTTTTTCGAAATTCACGCGTTTCCGTTGCCCGTTTTTTAGTTCGCAATCTCAAATCGCGAATTAAGCAGGTTAATGGAAACGCAGCTACTGTGGTGGAATTCGTAGTTTTTCATATGGCTCTTTCACCTACTCTGAGCTTTAGATACTCCACTCACAGGGAATGGAGAATCTCATACATTTTGTACACTTTTCTGGCAGCAAGCTTCAGGATCTTGAAGGTAGCCATCTGATAACAGATAGAAACAAATAGCTATATTTTGAAGCAGTCAATGGTAAGTAAACTACCAGGTAAGGAAACTCTTGTTTCCTTGCCAACAGGCTATAGGAAAAATTATGTCTGTACAGATTTATTTTATGAATTCATTTTTTTTTTTATCGATTATTAAAAAAAAAAAAAAAAAGCTAATTATTTAATTGTGTAAGTAAATCTCCCCTCACAGAACACTTCTCTATTAAAGTTTTTGTTACATGACATTTATACTACTTATTTTCCAGCTATAGAGGTGTGGCTTTAACCCAATTCACACATTCAGTCAAACAGGATAATAATTAGAATAACTCAATAATAGATATAATGAATAAATTATATATTTAATAGTGGTGGGTTGTGATTTCCACCACTGTAAGAAATTTGTAAAATACCCATGGTCTTAAAGTGTACTTTAGGAAATACACAACCTTGAAGGTACCACCTTATTGACAAACCACAGTACATTAAAGTGTGAAGAACATTAGATCTGTGTAAAATCCTTCAGTCATGCTTTATCAGTTAATATGCAACATCCAGGGTCGGAAAAGAGAAAGCGGAGTGATGAAAACCCAAGTCTCCCGTTCGTGGGTCCCTGCATTTTGTAAGATATAAGCATAGGCGTGCAGGTGAGATGCAGCTAATGGAATGAGCGTTTAATTGTAGCTTCACTCAACTGCTGCCAGGCAGGAAATCCAGCAGGCAGCTTTCCACCAGCCCAAAACCCAAAGGACCTCTTGGCTCAGTGTGACTGATCCTTAGTCACTCACACATCTGGCAGAGTGTTTCTGAAAGCGTTTAAAACCCCCAGCGAATACCCCCAACCCCTCCACGTTTGTTATTTTCTTTCCCTGACAACCATCGGAAAAAAAAAAAAAAAGAGCAGCTTGACCTCCCTGAGCCAGTTATATAAAGTGTGTTTGTTTGAAGAGAGGAAAATTATTTACTATAGACAGCGCTGAAACCAAAGTTGTGATAGGGGAAAAAAAATCCAATATTGAGACATGCGTGAAATTTAGACCAACTTTAAATAATCATATAGAGAGACTATTTAGCTCAGAAATGCAGTCACTTAACCTATTTGATTTACTCAACTTGGCTATTTTCGATTCTTGATTATGTAGAAAATACTCACTTTTCAGATCTGCAAGAGTTATTTTCCTGAACACATCTTCCTGGCGTTATTTTATTATTATTATTATTTATTTTTTTCATTCAGCTTTTATTTATCTGCGATGAAGGCCAAAACATCAAAGCGGTCAGCATGCGTAGCAACCACTCATAACATCGGACAAAAAACAGTAATAAATACACCACGGTATGATAAGTGCTCTCTGACTGAAAACAAATCATTTACTTGGGAAGAAAGTTAGCAGCAAATAAAAGGTGAAGGCTCAGGCTTATTTATTTATTTATTTATTTATTTATTTATTCACTCTGACTTCATCCTCACAGCTTTCCTTGAGGACAGGATGTCTGACAGTCTATACAGCCAGGGATTTAAAAATCTTGAATGAAAATCAGGTCCTCGGTTGTGCCATCTAAGAGTGAGGATAAAGGAACATATTGGTGAGAGATACCCAGTCCCACCTCTGTGCAAACCCGCAGAAAGCAGGAATGAGAAAAGTAATTATGAAGCATCTGTTCTTTTGATAAGATGTGAAAATGCGTTTTTTTTTTTTTTTCCCCAGGGTCTTCAGGGTCGTCACTTCCACAATGACATATTCAAGCAAAATATCTGTAATTACAACTCAACATTCACAAATACAACCCTGTTTACGGCTTCCAGTGGACTTTTACCAATGCAGCACTTTCTAGGAGTTGTCAGTCTTATTTTTGTGAGTCGTAGACCTATTTCATACACATTGAAGACCAGCTTTGACATTTAGGTCTATTACGCTCTTCAAATGGCAGGTATAACAAAACATTACACCAGCACTAAAAAAGTACACGAATAGAAGGTAAAAAAAAAAAAATAGAAAAAAATAAAAAATTGGCACTCATAGCTGAGTAGTTATTGTTTTGGTGACAAAAAGGTTGTGAATTATAGGGGCTGTTATCATCAAGCCTTTCAGAGAAGGAAATTAATCATACAAGCAATTATTTGAGATTTGCTAATGCATAAGAGTGTTCATATTGTATCTCTGCAAAAAAACAAAACAATTATATATATATATATATATATATATATATATATATATATATATATATATATATGTCTCAGATATATATATATGTCTCAGATATATATATATATATATATATATATATATATATATATATATATATATATGTGAGAGAGCACGATGTGTCCTGGTGAGCAAAGAGTTGATGACATTACTGCAGTACAAAATGTTCCAGACTGTCGAAATGACATTATACAGTTTTACCAACCATTTACATTACATAACTCTCATTACGGGTCTAGTGTGGGACACAATTTTACACACTGTCGGAAATGCCACAATGCAGGTAAGATGCGACAGTGTAGCTGTAATGATCTAGGATCACTGTCTGCATAGAGTTATGTGTTGGTTTCCGGCAGGTTCTACAGGTTCTTTGGGTTCTCCGGTCTCCTCCCACCAACCACAAACCTGCAAGCAGGTGGACTGGCTACTCTAAATTGCTATGAACCCCTCTCACACTCTGTGATCCCGAGACCCACCGCAACCCTGACCAAGATATAGAGGTTACTCAGGATGAATAAAAGCTACAGCTCAACAGATCGAACAAACACTGTTGGCGCGTCCAACATTGTTTATTCACACATTATTTATTCCTCAATCATTTAGCACGGAATACTAAATCATATGCCGTTGTGCATGCTGGCTTGCCAAGGCTTATCCTAGTAACTGAAGGAGACAGAAGAAAATGAGTAATTGTGATAAATGTGATGAAGACGGATAAGGACAATGATTGACAGGTTATATATCTGTGTATAATCATATAAACAATAGAAATATAGAAAAACAATAATAATATGGAAATATACAATTCGTATACAATGTTTATACGAATACAAATACTTAGAGTATTTGAGTACAAATACTTACAGTAGGCCGAGCTAACCACAGAATGTCAACACAACCGCTCAATTACATCATGATACTGCCGTTAAACAAATTTCATTCATAAATCTCAAACCTATACATCTCTGAAAGGAAGTCTACATGATTTAATGATATAACGCATGTAGCACTACTGTGAGCATGAGTCATTCTGATTAAATATGATCCTAAATCCGCAGAACTTCCAAGAAGCCACATTCGGTTCTTTGAAGAAGACCCTCAACCTTCAGTTGCTCAGAAGTATACTTTGCTTGGATTGGATTCTGTCTCACTTGTGAGTCACTTGGGGAAAAGCATCAGCTGAATTAATATACATCAATTTATCGATCGTGAGTAAGAGTCGGCTCTCGGCGGCACAGAAATTAGCAGCATGATTAGCAGGATGGCACACTAATGTGATCTAACTGGCATGGATTAGTATCAGGAGAGACAGGTTTTTACATCCATTCCGTCTGCTTTGCATCGTGTGATTCAGTGAAGCATGTTGACTTTGATACCAAGTGTAGTGCAATTTGTGCGATTTGACTCCTCTAGATATGCAGTACATCAACGTTGTGTAAACGGGTTTAAATTAGGACGTATGGGTAATACATTTTCACACCATGTTTTAAAAAAGGACTGAAGGTTTGATATTTTGTGCTATGCTAACAGAAACATTAATGACAAGGACAAGTTAAGACAAAGTTATTCTAGCTCTGGATGTAGTTTTTTTAAATTTTTTTTTATTGATGTCAATAGTAAAATTGCATATTTCATATGGCTGAGGAAGAATAAAGGCCAGTAATGTCAGGTTGAGTCCTTAGTGGAGTTAGTCCTCGCTGCAGAACCAGGACGTGGAGCTGGACCTGATCCAACTCCTCCTATAACCCCAACTGCTGAGGTGCAGTACAACATGGAACAATGCACTTATCCAACCTGAAACACACTGTGTTGTCTTTAGGCTTGACTCTACCCAAGTAGGAGGAGCTCAAGAGGGACTGACTTCACCCTCTGGACTTTAGACTTGACTTTTTCCAAGCAGGAGGAGCTCAATCAGGTCTGACTCCACCAATTGGAATTTTATCGGTATTCCATCCAGGTGGGAGGAGCTGGCTCAGGTTTGACTCCAGCCCCTGGACTTTTGGCTCACTTGGCTTTGCCTGAGGAGTCTCGAAACAAAGCTACAAAGAACAAGAGAGAGAGATCTGTTCCACAATTATACTGGCAATCAGTTCATCAATGTTCTCAGTTTTCTCCCCTGGCGTGTAATTCTCTTGTGCAGCAGCTGAGTAGTCTAGTGGCTAGGATGATGCTTTCCAGTTCGCCTCAGGTACACGAGTTATTATTGTTTTGCGTGCTAGCCATGGTGCTGAATTGTACATGGAGTCCTTGTACTAATTTGTTTCTTAATATGCTCTGTATCTGCAGTGCCAAAATTTCTCGAGGAGTGGTTTTGATTGACAGAGCAACAGTCACATCTATAAATGGTGCACTTTTATGAATTTGTATGATTGAGCTTTGCTTCCACCAAAATCGAGACGGAGCATTAAACTCGTCATGGTTTAATTCAAGTTTGGCGAGAATGTTATTTTGAGTTTATTTTCAGAGATGACTGAGCCATGCCTGTTTCTTGGAAAGGAGAGGTAAAAACTTTGAAGCTGTAAGAGGCTTAAATATTTGAGGCTCCTATGCCTGCAAGAGAAAGTAAACCACAGACTGAGAGGAAGAGAGACAAGTAATACAACATGCTGGAAATAGTTTCAGAGGAAGGTTATGACATGAAAAGCTTATTATATGGCCTGTAACATAAAACAGGAGTGCCGGTATAAACATATAAGTCCCGCTGCACCAGAAGGGCTTATGAGGTGAGAAACATTCTTCAGTTTAAAAACGTAGCAGCAATTTAGCATAGGATTAAAAGCTTGTTTCAACATACAGTCCTAAACATACGAGTGACCAATACATTGGTATGACCAATAATGGAAGCTTTATTTTCTGTTAGCAATGCATTGTTAGGACACATAACCTTGGTTATTATTATGTCAACTGAAACAACCGATACAAAAATGTGACATATTAAAGTCAGAAAAAACAAACAAAAAAACAATGGGTCTATTATGTTGTGAGTGCATTTTGCTAACAAGGTTTAAATACTGATGGGCGTGGTCTCTTCCAGGATGACTATACCGCATTCACATAGCACAAGAGCTCACTGGATGATTTGATGAGGTTGAAAATGATGTAAATCATATGCTATGGCCTTCACAGTCAGCAGACCTGAACCCAAAGTGAACGTGTTAGACAGTGACACCATCATCATCATCATCAAAACACCAACTGAGCGAATATCTTTTGGAAGAACGGTGTTCATAACTCCTGTACAGTTCCACAGACTTGTAGAATTGCAAGTGCAATTCCAAGGTGCAATGAAACTATTCTGGTGGTTCGTGATGGTGCGACACCTTGCTATGACACTTCATCTTGGTTGTACGTAAACACAGGATGCAACATGTCTTAAAGCAAGCTGCCATCTTGCCTGTAACATTTGTAGAACTTGGCAAAAGAAGCTCACTGAGGTGTTTCACTGAGAAAAGAGAGAGTCAGTGCACTCTGAGCTCTGATAACAGTGGTTATTGAAAACGGGAAAAGAGAGTCTGTGCATCCCTGGTTACAATATGAATATGAACCCATTACACCTCTGGAACTTGTGAGACGCAGAGGTATGCATGTTCACAGTTTCATTTGGGCTAATGCAAGAATCAGAATCAGTGCATGCAGCAGGAGTGGGGGGGGGGGGGGAGTAGACAAACAACAGGTAGGCAAGACATTGTAGTAATCTTTGCCAAAACACAAACAAGATCAAACTCCTAAAAAATACATAAAGCAGACAGCTCAGGATTGAGTTGTCTATAGGCTTATTCACAGAGGGACAATGTGGATGAAGGCTTTTGTTCCCACCAAGCAGGAGCCACACTTGATTTCATTTGGTCTTCAAATAACCATTAGGTATGGATCCTAATAAAACCCTCAGGACCAACACTAGTCTGTTTGTAGATTTATATACTGTCCAGGATATAACAGTTCTCTTATGGAAAAATGACATACATTTGATATACACTATATGGCCAAAGGGATGTGGAAACCTGACCATCACACCCATACAGTGGCTTTTCCCAAACTGTCCCCACAAAGTTGTCTAGAATGTCTTTGTATGCCGTAGCATTACAATTTCTCTTCACTGGAACCAAGTGAGCTCTATAAAGACTTAGTTTGCCAACGTTGTGGTGAAAGAACTCTCAGAGCTCTGACCTCAACCCGACTGAATACCTTTGGGATGAACTAGAACACTGCCTGCACCTGAGGCCTTCTCACCTGACATCAATGGCCAACCTCACCAATGCTCTTGTGGCTCAATGAGCAGAAATCCCCAGAGACACACTCCAAAATCTAGTGGAAAGCCTTCCCAGAAGAGTGGAGACCATTTCCATGTCAATGCCCATGGATTCGGAGTGGGATGTTTAACAAGCACATGCTGTACGGGTGTAATACTTAGGTGTACACATACAGGACTTTTTGGTCTATATTATTTGCCTCATACACGATCGCATGTGAAAGATGTATGAAGGAGCATTTCAGTATGAAATGTGAATGTGACATGTGAATTCAAGTGATTTGTGAATAATCTGATTACATGTGAAAGGATGATGCAATGTGATTTATATTATTTTCACATGTGAGCAGTGTGTGGCTTTTCTTTAAGGGAAGACTTAAAACAGGTAATGCAAGCTACAAACAAGTGAACTCATGATCTGAGGTGTGTCATATCTGCACCCAAGAGGCTGAAGATACCATCACCTTGGTTGAACCACAGGTGCTTGAAAGTCTTACACTTCCTTTGTAAATGTTGCATTTTTAAGGCTTGAAATTATTTATTTAGAAAAAATTTTTTTTAATTAAGCAATTTATATTAATAATCTCACACTTTTCCTTTTGTGTGTGTGTGTAGTGTGTGTCCACGGATCCTGCCAAAAAAGCTCTACTGGCAGTCAGACGTTGGCCATTAGCGACTTTAATTGGCCAGAAAAGGAAAGTCACAGGTTATAATCAGGGCTAAGTGCACTTTTCATAAGCACATTGCAAGAAGAAATCCACATTTAAATCTGACATTTATAATTTGTCCCAAAATACCCTACAAAGATGCTACAAATTATAGCAAAAAGTTCATATAGAATTGAAAGTTCATATAAGATGAACTAACGAGCTGTCATTGGTTCAAAGCATCAAGAATCAGGACATTACCCAACTTCTTCTTCTTGCTGCCTTTTTTTTTTTTTTCTTTCAAAGTCAATCCACTTATTGAATATACAATATAATCATTATGATTATCCCACCTTGAAAGCGCTGGTGAAAATACTAGCAAGGCTGAGGGTAGTTTCAGTACCTATGTGAATCAATTCAGACTCATTTTCTGCTCTGTTTAAACACCTTGTGAGTTCATTCACTGCAAAGTCTTGCTAAGCCGTTTGTTTAGAAGTCTGAGCATTTGTTCTGAGCATTTGTTCGACCATGTACTCCTCGTTTACAATCCGTGATTTGGTTTTTCACCCTTGTCTTCCTAGACTTCCTAGAGTTCTAGTCATCTATCATCGTGCTTCGCCGCTCGAAATTTTCAAGCTGTGACTTAGCCATTGAGAACGGCACTTATACCCACATTTGAATCCAACCTAACTTGAAGTATGAATGAATGAATAAATGTAACATTTAAATCATTGTGGAATGATATATACAGTTTTCCTCACCGATTAATCGTTAGGATGAATTTGAACAGTTGTTCGGGACGAACTCAAGGATGTGATTTTCATTCTAAAGCGCTTCATGAAGCTGCTTCGGTAAAGCAGGATACTGCTTTAGAGAATTACATAAGATTACAAAAAATGGCCTTGAAATATTTGTATTGTAATACTAGTTTTAAAGCAATTAAATTTTAGAATTAATAGAATATTAAGTCAGTACCGAGCCTTTTTTATCTAACACTTTATGAAGGTTAGTGTAGGAGTGGAAGATCAGCGGTGAATCAGTTGACTTCACACGTGTCGTGCATTGAGCTTTCTTCCAAGTGAAGCAATGTTCATCTGACAGAATGACTCAGCGCTGTCAGAAATTAAATGACTTTTCCAGAAAGATATTAGACTTTTTGTAGTGGGAAAAATGAGCCACTGTGTTTACTGTGCAGGGTAATAAATGAACAAAATAAAAAATGATATTGTGTCAATTTGACAAATTCAAGTTCACCGACACCTGAAAGGAAATGTAAATATTCGTCCTTAAACTTTATTGCAATAATGTGTTTTAAGACCAGAAATTCTCCAGAGACAATGCATCATTTTAGTTCAACTGTCAACAGTGAAAGGACCATTGAAGGGCTCCTTTAAAGATGTGCATTTGCTACTTATCACAAGATAATACTTACATTTTCTTTCTCCATAAGAATGTCATTTGTTTAGGAAAAAGCCAGTAAAGTGTCTGTATTAAAATCGTGTAATCATTTGTACCGTATTTATTTATTTATTCTCTTCCTCAGGTTCCACCAGTTAATATTCATTCGAAAGCATGGATCCGATAAACTGCTCCTTGGTGGAGCTGTCAGATGATATGGATGCTGGGATCAGTGGCAGTAAAATTGTCCTCTGCCTCATGCTCTCTGTCCTAGCTGTGGCCACCACGGTCATCAATTCGCTGGTGATAACAGCTATTCTGGTCACTCGCAAGCTCCATCAGCCAGCCAACTATTTGATTTGCTCGTTGGCCGTTACTGATCTCCTGGTGGCCGCACTGGTAATGCCAGTCAGCATCGTCTACATAGCGGAAGAGAAGTGGGTGCTGGGGCCTGCCATGTGCCACCTGTGGCTGGGTGTGGACGTTACCTGCTGCACCTGCTCCATCTTGCATTTGGCCGCCATAGCACACGACCGCTACCGTGCCATCACAGACGCTGTGGCATACTCACAAAAACGCACATCTCAGAGAGCAGCTGTGACCATAGTAGTGGTCTGGGTGATTTCTGTACTTGTCTCGCTACCTCCTCTCATGTGGAGGAAGATGCCTGAAGAAAACGGGGAACATGGAATCTCGGAGTGCATGATGGAGCATGACCACGTCGCCTTCACTGTCTACTCAACCTTCGGCGCCTTTTACATCCCGCTCCTCCTCATACTGGTGCTCTACTACAAGATCTACCGGGCAGCACAGACACTGCGCAACCGGCGAGGCAGCAGCCGACTGGTGAAGCAGACGGTCAATAGTGTCATCGTGAGTTCAGACAGGGAAGCGCCACCACTCAGTCCAGACACACTCAGTCCCACCGAGAAGTCTTTTTCAGAGCCATCGACAGATGGAGAGCGTGTCAGGATCACGCCCAGCACGGGTAGAGTGTTCAAGAACCGAAGGAATCCCGCCGCCAGGGAGAGACGAGCGGCCCTCACTCTCGGCCTCATTCTTGGGGCTTTTGTGATCTGCTGGCTGCCTTTCTTTCTCAAAGAGGTCATTGTGAACACATGCCCTTCTTGCAGTACGTCAGCTCTGCTTGCAGACTTCCTTACCTGGCTGGGATATCTGAATTCCCTCATCAACCCACTTATATACACCATATTCAATGAGGACTTTAAGAAAGCCTTTCAGAAACTCATCCCTTTGTGTTGTACCCAGTACAGGTGAACTCTGCAATTTTGGCTATGATGTCAATGGATGTTTTGGAGGAATGTTATCCATTTGAGACTGGCAGCAGAAATGTTTATAAAGTCTTATTTTGGAGACTGCTGAGAAGGGTAACAGACTTTGCACAGTTAAAATAAGAATCATAATTATGTAATGAAGAGAAGAAAAGAAAACAAAAAACCTTTTTAAATGCAAGACAGTATAAACTTTTCTTGGAGCTTTGATCAAAACAATTTGAATAAGGGAAAATTGCAGTCTCAAGAGTACACCAGTGACTGATTGTAACAGCTGCCATAAGTGTTTAGTAGATGTCCCAAGAGACTCGATGCCCATTTCCAAGCTCACCTTTTATAACTCAAAGTCTCAATTTCAACCAGTTTTATGAAGTTGACATTCTGTCATGACATGTTCACTCTGCAAATTCATTTTCCAAGGCTATGTGGAATATGCCAACAGGTTCACACTCAAACATGTTAACCAGTGTAATGTGCATGACTTCCCATTGTATCGTAATAAAAATGCCCAGTACTTCCAGTTGTTTATCCTTTCCTCCAGACAAGCTTACAAAAAGCAGGTCAGATAATGGTGTTTTGATGCAAAGGTACAATTTATTGGTCATCCTTCCACTGGTATACCTGAAGATACCGTCTTGTTTGTCATTTCTTTTTGGTTGTCTGCAATATATTCAGTTGCTTTTATTTTGCATTATTAGTTTACCCCTTCCCAATTTCATTTGAGGAAATTGCTCAAAAAGCAATATACCAAGACCTTGTATGTGTGTCGGTGCAGAGTCTCATCCACTTATAGTAGGTGGTGCTCAAGAGGACAGCCAAGCACAACACCTCCATCTGCTGGATTAAAAGAAAGTCACTCATGGTAATAAAACAGCTTTATTTACAGAAAATAAAAATCATACATGATTTAAAGAGACAAAAGCAAGTCAGTGATTAGCATAAACTCAGACATAAGCTGCACACTCTCTACTGGTTTGAGATGCTGGTTTATAGTGGCCCATTTGACATCCTCTACCACTGGGCCAAGAGGTGCACAGAAGCCCT
Source organism: Ictalurus furcatus (assembly GCF_023375685.1). Lineage (NCBI taxonomy): Eukaryota > Metazoa > Chordata > Actinopteri > Siluriformes > Ictaluridae > Ictalurus > Ictalurus furcatus. The sequence goes on from NC_071280.1 coordinate 15,704,967, forward strand.
CCACCAATCACCATGAGCACAGCAGCCCCCCAACAGATAAAGATGGATGCCCCCAGCTCCCTCTTTTGTGACTGGGCCACCAATGGATTGTAGAAGTCTTTGATCACAGTATTTGCTATGCAGCTGGGTGGCACAAGACTCAGAATCCCTGCAAGGAGAAAGAAAACCCCAGCTGCTGTAGCTACCCTGGCCTTGGCAGTGCCTTGGGCCAAGCAATTTGTGCACTCGCCTCCAGCTATGCTAGCAAGTATGGCCACCAGCATGACCAGCAGAGTAATGACGAGAATGGCCCGAGAGGCTTGAAGGTCTGAAGACAGAGCCAGCATAGAATCATAAACCTTGCACTGCATTTGGCCAGTGCTCTGCGTCACACAGGTCATCCACAAACCCTCCGAGACAACCTGCGCAGTCACTATGTTGTCGCCGATGAAAGCAGTCACACGCCATAGAGGGAGAGCGCAGGCCAGGATGGTTCCCAGCCAGCCCACAACCCCCAGTGCGGTACCAAGCATCTGTAGCCCTGCAGACATGGCACCTTTTGGGTGGAGTTGGATTCAACCTGGAAGAGAGCACAAGAGACCAGAAGTGAATAAGTTCATGCCAAATTGGTGTTCCTTCCAAGTAGAACACTGGGTACAAAGCTACTGCTCCAGGTCATTAGACAGTGCACAGCAGAGGGACCAAACAGGTCCGATTTAGATACAAACACAACATGATGGATTAGTGAGCTTCAGCTTCATCCAAACTGCTTAGGATATAATGAGGTTTGAGCTTTCTTCATTTCCTCAGCAATTCCATCCAAGAATTGGGACCAGATTGGTACAGGAAAACAGCAAGCATTCAACAAAACTTCTAAATAGCATTTTATATGCAGATAAAAGGGAAGTCATGACATGTTTGTCACTTTTAACTGCATTTATTCAGTACAGCTCCTGGGATACATTACCAAATTGGGGTGGTACTGGGTTCTCTTTACAACAGAAATCTCATTGAAAACTTGATTTAGTATAGCACCTTGCCATACTCCATTTTGTTAACCAGAGCATTTTCACACATTTCATAGTAAGAATAAGCAAGTACATGTTTCAGAAGAAATGAAGTTCATGTTAATAGTTCTGTCTCAGGTCCAACTAACTCAAGTTTATTTTTTGGGTTGGTCTGCTTTTCACATTTAAGAAGTGTACAAGAAATCAGATGGAAAACCTCACTTTGTTCAAAGCAATTTTTTTTTTAAGTTTACCATTGACTATTTTTGTACTTTATGAAGACAACATTTGAGAACCAAGCTTGAACTCAAAAGAAACAAATAACTGCATAGTTGTGCTTGCTTAACACCAACATT